>NC_041380.1:110045705-110102866 GCF_002162155.2 Triticum dicoccoides | reverse complement strand
GCCCCCGACCCGTCGGCCCTCGCCTCCTTCCTCTGCTTCCTCCCCTCCCAATCTCGGCCGTCGTCGGCCCTGCCTCCTCGCCCTGCACCCTCTGTAAACCAACCCCCTCTCTCTCTGCTAGCTAGGGTTAATTTACTTAGGTTTTAGTTATGTTAATTAGGTTATCTATTTAGTTATGAATTTAGATAGGTTTCAAAATTTGCTGAATTTATATGCAAATTTGAACTGGACATGTGATATGTGGATATGTCATGTTTTGGACATGTCATGTTTTGGTAAATGATCCGAGTTGCCTATGTTACACCGGAATGCTGATTCATTTCCGTTCCGGTGAATTTCAGGCGCTCAATATGTCCGTTTTTTAGCAAAGGTCATGCCGAAATTGTCCTCGTGCCTTATCATCCAAAGTAAGTCAGTTTCGAACAACCCTTTCATACATTTCAATCATTCCTTCTCTCTCCATGGGGAATAATTTGAGGTGTCTTTTCCCCGCAGCAACGGGCGCGCCGTCCTTATCGTTCTTTATCCGCAAGTCTCCCACGCCGTGTATTTTGAGCCTTCCAGAGACTACGAGAAAAAAGACTACACCCACATAATGAATATTCTAGATGATGCTCTCCAAGGCTTCAGCTTTAGAGGTGGCCACATGCAGATCAGGAAACAAAGGAACAAGAAGATGGGTTTCGCGCATAAAACTAACTTCTCCTGCATCCAAGTCCCAAAACCAAGCAAGAAGGATGGATTCTACATCCTCCATCTCATGATTCAGTTCAACACGGATCACCAAAAGCTTCGCATGAGAAGCAGAAATGATGATTATATCCACAAGTGGCTAGAATCTCATGGAGAAGCGGATTATAAACTTAGAGATGACTTCTTTCGCATCCAAAGCGACATTGTGACGATCATCATGAAAGAAGTCGTCGATGAGAAGGGGATGTTCCACCATGGCCCTATATCGCGAGCTGACGTCCGAACTCGCATAGGCATGCAACGTCTAGACCTCACGTCGTTCAAGAAGCTAGGGTCCATCCTCGATGATATGGAAGGATGGAACTTCTAGTGATTTATGATGCCGATGATGATGATATGTGTCGGTTGAACTTGTATACTATTTGTAGCGATGCAACTTTGTGATGTCCATGATCCCTGCCGAACTTGCGTAACGCTACTTTGTTAGTTTGCGTACGATGACCTGCGTACCTCTAGTTAATTAATTTGCGTACTGTATGTTGCATCTAGTTGCTAACCCTTTCTTTTTCGGTGTTCTGTAGTATATTTTGTTGCATATATATGATTGTACATCCTCTTCATGAACATGCATCTCTAACAGGTACCTAGTTTCTTGATGGCGAGATGGAACTGCTATGTCGTGTACAAAGGGAAGGTTCCGGGGGTGTACAACGAGTGGCATGAGTGTCAGGCGCAAGTGAATGGGTTCTCGGACGCCAGCCATAAAGGCTTCAAAAGCAGACAAGAAGGAGAAGCTAGTTACTTGAGGTTCACGCTAGCGCGAGAGAGGACTCGTAACCGCCATCTCATGTACTGCATAGTTCCGCTCTCACTCATAGTGATAGCTCTTCTCGCCTATACCTTTGTTTACATGGATGACATTGTAGTTGCAAGTATTCGAGACTTGCATATATCGCTATTTTCGAGATGATGGCAAGATACCACTTTGTGTTGGATGATGATTATGACGAGACTATTTGTATGTATATGCTATGATTACATTTGTGGTCTCGCAGGCATTTGTATGTGTATCATGATGACATTTGTATGTGCTAAAGATTCTTCTATAAAGCCTGTTCAAATACAAAACAAATATGCCAAAAAAACAAAAACTACTAAAATTAGCAGTAGCGAGTGGAGAAAAGTTAGCAGCAGCGCGGTTGTAGCAGTAGCGCACACAGGGGAAGCGTGCTATAGCTATTAGCAGTAGTGAGGTTCCTTTAAGTGCGCTGCTGCAACACTTGTGTAGCAGTAGCGCGGGTGGACCAGCGCTACTGCTATATGTTAGCTGTAGCGCCTTATTAGTAGCACCGGCCCCCGCGCTACTAAAAGGCCGAAAACCCGCGCTGCTGCTAGGCTTTTCCCTAGTAGTGAACATCTGTACTAGAGTATGCACTGCTCATAGTAGTACACCCTCCTTCCATTTATATAAGGCCTATGTGGAGGAGAGAGATGTGAAAAAGTAAGGGGAGTGTGCTTTGTGTAAGTTGCATGTCATATATTATTACTCTAACAT
This sequence comes from Triticum dicoccoides, assembly GCF_002162155.2. Lineage (NCBI taxonomy): Eukaryota > Viridiplantae > Streptophyta > Magnoliopsida > Poales > Poaceae > Triticum > Triticum dicoccoides. Next base: position 110,100,618 of record NC_041380.1, on the reverse strand, counting down.
TTGGTCAAAGTTAGCTTCGAAAAACACATTAGGCCCTGTATAGTAAATGGAAGGAGGGAGTAGTAGTGGAAGTGGATCCTCTGACGTAGGTATCCCTACCTTACCCTCCCTTTTGGTCACTTACTAGCGGACCCCATGCTTGCTAGGCCCTACATGTCAGTTACTCGATGGGTTCGGCCATGTCAGGGTATCCTCATCCGTAGTATACTCCCTCTGTTTTTGTTTACTCCGCATAAAACGAAGGGAGTGGTAGTATAAAGGACGCGGGCGGCGGAGGGGGAGGGACGTCGGTTTGCTCTCAACTGCGGTCCCACAAGCGAGTGAAAACGCAAGACGAAGCACGTTCCATTCAGTGAGCGACATGGTGGGTCCAGCTTGTCGAGCTGCAATGCGAACGCGACAAGAGCGATGTACAGTCAAAACCGATTGACCGGTCGTCACCGGAACCCCTTTTCACACCAGAACCTTCGCTGCTCGGCCTACGCCAGTCACTGCCCTAAAACCACACCTAATCTCCAGCCCCTTCCCCCCACCTTTCGATCCCCTAGCCCGCATCAAGCGTCCCCTAGTTTGCCGGAAAGCCATGGTGCACCAGAAGATCACGTACTACAAGATGCTGACGCCGGAGCACCGCGCAGAAATCGCGGCGGTGATCTGCGCCACAGACCTCCGTTCCCAAGCTCGCTTTGCGGCGGGCCAATCCCCGAGTTCTTTGGAGCCAAGCTACAAGGAGGAGGAAGCCGATCCAATGTTCATGGCGGAGGTCGTGACGCAGAAGGCCCCCGATGGGTATGAGACGATGGACGTCGACTTTGTGCCGGCGTCCGAGTCCCCCATGGTGCAGGTGGACCATCGGTTCAACCTGGCGATACTAAAGGAGGACCGGGAGGCAGAGGATCAACTCAACGCGGAGTGTGCACATGCCGTTGCCATCGAGTCTCTCCTGCAGGCGGAACCGGATGTCGTGGATGTGAACCGGGCAGTGGAGGCTCAACTTGAGGCGGAGCGCGCGGATGCCGCTGCCATCGAGGCCCTCCTGCAGGCGGAACCGGACGTCCTGGACTTGAACCGGGCGGCAGAGGCTCAACTCGACGTGGAGCGCGCGGATGCCGCTCTCATCGAGGCCCTCCTGCAGGCGGAACCGGATGTCCTGGACTTGAACCGGGCGGGGAGGCTCGACTCGACGCGGAGCGCGCGGATGCCACTGCCATCGAGGCCCTCCTGCAGGCGGAACCGGACATCCTTGACTTTAACCGGATCGTGCTCTCATCCGTGCAGAGTGCCCGCATGCTCCGCGTGAACGAGTAGCTGGAGGCCGAGGACAACCACGATGCGGAGACACACGTCGGTAGCTACGGCTGGTTTGTGCCGGCAGCCAAAGACGAAGAGGCCGTCTCATTCCGCGAGTAGTGATAGTTTTTCTTTATGTTGTTGTTTTTATGGATCTTTTGCTGTGTAAAAACATATATTGTTATGCATGTCGCCTGACTTGGGTCAGTCTACCATTTCGGGCGGTTGGATGAATATCCTACGTCTCCTAACCCTTCTTCCTCACCTCTTCTTCTTCCCCAACAGACCACCGCACGGACCGTACGGATACTCCCCAACATGCGGTTGGATAAACATACTCTATGAACGAAAATTATGTGTCAGCGGTAGGATGGCTGAGTCTGGTTTGTTCACATGCGACAACTCGTGTCCGTGAGGGTGCGTTCCCTTGGTTGGTTTTGCGGCGTGCAGGAGCGACTGTGTGAGGGTGCGGTGCGGCCGCAGCGTGTAGGAGCGACCGTATGAGGGTGCGGTGCGACCGCGACAACCATGCGCAAGTGTACCTCCTTTTTATTTTGAAAACTTTAGGCAAGCTTGGAAAAATGTGTGGTGAAGTATGGCAATGCAAGGCCTAGACCCAAACAGGATAAGTACGTACTAGGAGTACTAGTGTTAAAAAACAAAGGCGGGGTTTTCCTTCGCGGGATTCATCAATACAAATCCTCGTTTCACATGTCAATTAATGCGTATTGTTTTCTGCAAAGCCCAAAGAGCTAACCATCTCACTCATCATTGCTTGATTAATGCAGCACCATGCAAACCAACCTTCTCACTTCCGCATGCATGGAGGGGATATTATTGTCCTTGGTTGCTAGTATACTCCCTCCGTTCTTTTTAGTTTGCATATAACTCAGCGCACGCATACCAAGCAGACCACCCCGTGCATTATTTTGGACAATTTTACACCTGCATGCAAGGACCTAGAGAAATGTATGGCTCTTAATACGCATGGAGTCATTGGCTCCTTTTCCTTGATTCCTGCTTGAGTCTTCTTGGATTCCCCGCAAGCACGCTTCCCCTGCCTCTTATATGCATGCTGCATGCATGCGTTTGGTCTGTCATCACTCCCGGGCTGCATGCACATCTATAAAGCAAGGGTAAAAAAACCCATCAATTTTTCCTCGATTAGTGTTAGTGGCCTTTTACAAATTGTAATTTTGATATACTGGCCTTGTGTACAAAAAAATGGAGGTACTAACTATTATATTTGACTTCCTTCCCCATTGCGGTGACGTCGACGATATCTCGAACGTTGTGGTTTGGCGAAGTGCGTTCGACCAAGAACACCATTGGGGGAGACCACGAATATCTCGAACGTTGTGGTTTGGCGAAGTGCGTTCGACGGAGAACACCATTGAGGGAGACCACGGTAAGTCATTCGCAAGTGCCGCCTGCAAGCCGAGACAACCGCCTTATTTGCATCCAGGAAGTCCGTTGAACCAAAGGACACGTAAATGTACTAGTACTACTAGTACACAATAGCGTCGTCCGTCCAACTTAGTGTGGTGAGATGGTTTATCGAAGAAGACGATGGAGAAGCGGAGTCAACGAAGAGTGAAATGATGGTTGCTTCGTTCGTGCTTTGTGATTTGATGCCTCACTACTTTGTGATTTGTGATAGAAGGGACAGGGAGTAGACTCTGTGCTCTATAATGTACATGCGTCCAAGCACAGGAGAAAGAGGAGAAATGTTGCATTTTTCTATTCCTTCAATCAATCAATCAGGGTGCTTCGGTTCCATCCTTTTGGCTTTGGCAACACCATCCACAATGGTTCCCACGATGCCAAAAGCTATTTTCACATTTGGCTACACATTGTTTATAGATAGATAGCACACGGGAGCCTACAGAGATTTGTATAGATAGATAGCACACGGGAACCTAATCACCTCCTTTTCCTAATCTTGATTCTCTAATTTTTTAGATCAATGTAATTGAGATTTGTATAGATAGCACACGGGAGAAAAACCAAGTGGTATGGTGGGAACACGGGAGCCTACAGAGAGAAAAGCGTAATACGTTCATCAAACTTCAGAATAAGCTGATTACGGTCACTATATACATTTTGCGGTGATTATATGGTCACTTGCTCACGGTTCAGCATAGGATTGCACTCTGTTGACCCGCCAAATAGTCTGCGTGGCACCATGTTGACTAGTTAAATTGACCATGTTCCTTGTGGGTCCCACCTGTTAGTTCGCATAGGGAAAAGGTCAAATAAACACAAATTTACGCAGGCGCGACAAGGCTCCAACCCGTGCGCGGGAATCACCTGGTTGTGTATGTGTCTGTCAGGGCCTGATGTGTGCGCATGCACGTGTAGGTTGAGCACTTGAGCGTGAGAGTGTGTGTTGGTCGTGTGGTGTACTGGTGTGTGCATGCATGCGTGCGTGTGTGCGTGTGAGTGTTGCGTGCGTGCGTGGCTACGTGTGTACATGTGAGTGTTGCATGCGTGCGTGGGTGCATGTGTTCGTGTGAGTGTTGCGTGCATGCAGTTTGTGTGCATGCGTGCGTGTGTGTGTATAATCACCACACCAGCTCCTGTGTGTTAAAACAGACGGCTTGGCATATCAATACAAGGCCACCTTGTTCGTTGTGCCCGCAGTCATGACTTCGAACCACCGTACAATATTTTTTTGTCTTTTGTTTTCATTCTTACTAGCAAGATGCCCGTGCATTGCACGTAACATCAAGATGCATTTGTATGACTAGTTTATCTTGTGAGAGAAAAGGATGAATGAAGGAAGGCCTTATTTGCAAATATGGAGAGGTGTGTGGGTACCTTTTTGCAAAATTTCCATAGTTTCTTTCCTATCCGTCAGATATAAATCGGACGGCCTATATTGCAGGATGGCAGGCACACCATCATCACCAACTCTATTTTTATAAGAGTGTAGATGTAGAGTAGATACAAGCCGACAGGTGGGACCGATGGTAGTGAGATAATGTGATGCAACACTAGAGGTGCCACGTGGAGCGTTTAACTGGTCAACTAGTCATGTCTAGAGCCAATATAGAGTTGTACGGTGAGCCCGTGACCGTATAATAACCACAAAACATAAATGGTGACCATAATGAGTGGATTCTGAAGTCCAATGTATGTATCATGCTTTTGCTTTATATATAGTATAAATATATACAAATTCACAGTGCGTAATAAATATCATTGTGGGCACCATACAATGCAAATTAGCATTCATACTCCTCCATATAACTTTGTATGTTGTATATATGTAGAAATTCTAAAATAATTTTTTGGCCACACTTTATTTAAAAGGAATGTTGTATGCGAAGTAAACATGAAGAGAGGGCTTTTTAGATCAATGGGGTACGTGATGTGACATGTGTGAATGTGTAGTTGATGCATTTGGGAGGGCCTAGAGAGGTATGTGTGTGTATTACGTATTCGAGAGAGGCATGGATAGATGGACCGGCAGGGGGGGCATGGGAGAGATAGCACGAGAAATGAGAGTGGTCTAGAGAGAGAGAGATGAATATGATGTCACAGCGAGAGATTCCTTTGAGTGTGTATATGCAAGGGGGGAGTGGATAGAGGCATCGGGAGAATATTTTTGTGTGTGTGGTGTCTGTGTTGGTATGTGTGGGTGTGAGAAGATAAGGAGACATGGGGGTAGAGGGTGTGTCACCGCGTGAGCTCCGGTGGGCCGAGGTGAGGCCCTTTGTTCGGTTCCGTCCTGCGCCACATTGGCCGGCCCGTGACGCATTAAAGGGAGACCCATGGATGACTAGTTGTACAAGACAAAGATAGCATAATTATGAAGGACTCTGTGTCCACTGACAAAGCCAGCTAGGATTTGTAACCCTAGGTTCTCGGACTAAGGTAACCCCTTTATCTCTGATATTAAAATTCATCCAACCTAGCTTTAAGGGGCATCCTACAGAATGCTCTGCTAGAATCATACTAGTCGATTAGGAAGAGAGGTGTGAGACAATGTGTGAGAGACATACCAAAAGATAATGTTCATACAGGAGACACGTAGGCAAGTCTATGTATATAGAAAGGGTCGATGGGGATTGTGCGTGTGTATGCTCGCGAGAGGAAGAGTGCTTGTGATAAAGGTTAGTGAAAACAATCATAAATGGTTACGAGAGGGAGGGAGGGTTATATCGAGAGCATGTGTGCGAGAAAGACACCTCGGGAGAGAGTGTGTGAGCATGTGTGAGAGACCACCGATGGAGAGTGAAACTACACATAAAAGACTGTTGTACACATTGATTATAAAGATATAAATTGCATCCAAATATTGGGATGGGATCATGATATTTGCAGTTCGCGTAAGGAACGGTCATTGATCCATCAGACATCTAGATTCTGTCGAATTTGAGCATGTCTATGTTATTATTCGACACAATTGATCCACACAGTTAGTATTTTGAACTCCAGACAATGCATCGCTTTAGCAATCGAATATAAATGTGAGTATAGTTCATGTTGTGTGTGTAAAGCACATTATACATACGAAAGTTACACAATGAACATTATAAATAGCTACCTATGAACTAGCATACATTTGAATTCAACTTAAGGTGGTTTTAAAAAATCGAATTCAACATGAAGGCCACTCAATTATTTGAATTTGATATCATGGCATTTGTAAATCATACCTAAATTATGGGGGCACCAATCTTTGCTCTGATTTTGTACATAATAGCATATGTAGTCGCGTACAAAATAGATTCAAATTTAGCTCCACCATTCCAAAATAATTGTAGTTATAGGATTTTCAAGTGTCAAAATTTCAAAAAGAAGCGGATAATTTAATGAGGTTTTCAAACATACAAGGTCAAATTTAACGTTGTCTATTTAGGTCAATCCTCAAAGTTCAAGAGTACTCTAAACATGAATGCTTGTGTTTCAAAATTTCGAACGAAACGCCAAAAGATCCTCTACTCGCATGAAACCGCATGAGACCAATGTTTGGTAGTACAAGGAAATTACTTTTCTAATAACTCTGACCCGTGAAACCTACCGCCCTGACGTCCAAAGGTCTAAACCGGGGTAGGTTTGTAGCTTCATCTAGACGCCACACAACCGCCTCCGAAAAACATTCATACACAATGGCCACCTATGCACACATGCGCGTGGCCGAAATCGCTCCCGCCCACTATTTGGGACACCTGGGATTACCATCCTACCCCCGACCGCAGTTGGTACGAAATTTAAGAGGGGCCAAAGTTTGTACTTTCCCCAAATTTCAAACAAGTGCGGCCCATCTTCTGTTCAAAAAAGCCAAAAACAAGCGCATTCCAGACCGAAACATGGTTCTCGCCCCGCCCAACCGTCCGATTCCCCATTTGTACTCCGTGGGTGCAAAAACTACCTCTCCACCAGCCGAGAAACCCCGGCGTCCTTCGTCCGCCACCCCATCCCACCCATCAATCGCCGCATTCCTCCATCACGCTGGAGCTGATACCCCGACGTAGTCGTCCACCGCAACCTCAACCACAATGCCCCCATGGCTAGTAGTTGAAGCCGAGGCCGAGCCGTCCGTACCCGAGCTAGTTCAACCACGCCGTCCTGTGCCTCACCGCCGCCGCTCCAACTTCGCCACCCTCCATCGCACCGGAGCTGTTCCTGCTACACCGTCCTTCACCGCCTCGGATTTGCTTCCCCTCCGCCGATATACGGTGCAACACAATCAACAATTTGGCCATGGGTTTGTCTAAGGATCGACGGTTCTCCAAAACATCGGTTCCCCCGGGAGAAAAAGAAGATCACCGCGACATATGGAGGAGACCACACTGGCAACCGGTAAGGGTACTCCTCTTCCCTTATCCGTGCAAATCTTACGTGTCTGCTTGCATGGTATTCATCCCACAGAAGACACTAGTTGACCACTTCTTCTTGATACTAGATGTTCCTAGTAACTCGCGATGCACAAGGTTTCTCCTCATATACTATTTCACCTTAGCTAGAGGTCCATCGCCCCCCTGAATTTCAATTCCTGGTCAGTTGATTCCCAATTAACGGAAGCATTCCTCAGCATAACTGGCGCTAGTCCGCCTATTACACCGGGGAAGCAGCGCCTCGGTGTTTATCTTAGGGGCGTGTGGGGCCTAGAGCTACCGACGCCCGATCTAGAGGTCGGCCGGGATTAAAGGGATGGCCTGGGGGCGCTGCCAAGCACGGCGGTGGTGTGAGGTCGAGGGAAGGGCGGGGCGGCAGAGGCAGGGTTTGGGCCGGTGGTCGCTGGCGGTTCGAGAAAGATCGTCAACAGTGACTGGCGGGAGGTAGACGAAGGCCATCTGCCCGTTCCTTATAGATCGGACGGTTCATTAAAAAAAATCGACTGACCTATTTATTTTCAGTCGACTGTTATCTTGATATGACCACATGTGGTGGTGTGCTGGAGGAGTACCTGCATTTCCTGTGCTCATATATTACAAAATTAGACGGAGTAGAATCTAATTTTGTTTTCAATGCAATGTTGTAGAGTTATCATATGTCTCCTGTCATTTATTTTTCAGCCACCTGCTATCTGCTACTTTTACAATGCACTAGTTCTGCACATACTTCACCCATACTCTCACTATTGTCTTTTATGCAAGGGTATTTCAGAGTCTGCCTCGAGAGAAGCAGAAAAGACAAGAGAGAAGTTGCTCCAGCTTTCTACGCGGGTAAGCATGACACGTTACAATGCTATAAAGGGTGCAGTGTCAGCAGATGGAGACAGTAAATGTTTCTCTGGAGTTGATGACCCCACTAGCAATGAACCACCATCCCAGGTGCTTGCTTTAACTTCGCGGTGTCATATGTGGTTGCATGTTCCATATGGTGTCTAGCTTGTATTCGAAAGGTCATAGTCGGTCTTTATTAAGATAAGGAAAGATATTTTTTACATGAACTACCATCCCGTGAGCACCAGAAGACAAATAGCTAGTCAGGGCACTGGCCGAGCCAGTGACAAGCCCAGCAAAGACAAGCATCACCTGGAAGCCAACTAAAAAGCCGCGATGGTGGCGAAGCAGCCCGCCTCCCACCAGGCTCTCAGGTCCTAGATGATCATGCTCACCACTCCAGCCGGATGTCTAGCTTGTATTGCTTCCAATTTGGTTAAATTGCATCTGCTTAGCTTACACATTATACCTTTGAATATGACATGCCTTTCTGTTTTTGGTACATACTAGTACATCTTTGTATTAACCATGTTCTTACATCAAACTAATGTTCTTGTGTATCCCTCATCAATCACTTATGGTGAGGCAGTCAGGCAAGTGGCCTACTCATTTAAAGAATGCAGCATCAGCCTCCCGACATGATTCTCAAGAAACAACAAGGCTAGATGAAGATAGTGAACATAGCTCTGTAGTTGATTACCGCATTTCCCCTACACTAGCATCGCAGGTGCTTTCTCTAACTTGGTAGCGTGATATGCGGTTGCATGTTGCATATGGTGTCTAGATTGTCATTCTTCCAATCTGGTTAAACTGCATGTGCTATTCTGCTTAGCTTATACATTATATGTGTTAATGTGACATGCCTTCCTATGTTTAGTACATAGTACATCTATCTATTAAGCATGTCCTTACATAAAACTATTGTTTTTTTGTATCCCGCATCAATCAATATGACGAGACACCTTTAGTATATGCAATGCGATATTAGTTGCATCTTTCATATGATTTATAGCATGTGCTGCTTCTAATTTGTTGAAATTCCATTTATGGTGGGACACTTGGCAGAGTCATATTGGTTGCATCTTTCAAGTGGTGTCTAGCTTGCATTGCTTCTTATTTGTTGGAATGGTCTCTGCTTAGTTTACACAAACAGTTGTGAACATGCCATGCCGTCCTGTTTTTCATACATATTCCATCCTGGTATCATGTGTTTGCCTTACATCAAAGTAGTGATTGTCAGTATCATGCATGAATGAGTTCTGAAGAGAGAATTTTATTGCTTTTTCTTGTCGGTTTTACTTGATAATTCAAAATCAATAAAGCGGAAGGAAGTTAGCAAGGCAGTGGATAAAGGTGCTCCTTCCAAACAAAGGGCCTCTACAGTTTCTACTCCTCCATCCCCCCTAGATGATTTCCAAGACAACACATGCATAGACACTCAACGTAGCTGTGTTTATGATGAGCACGTCTCCCCTAGTGCGCCATCATCGATGCTCCCTCTAACTTGGCACTGTTATATGTGGTTGCATGTTATGTGTGATGTCTAGCTTGTATTCCTTCTAATTTTGTTGAATTCCATCTGCTTACTTTACACATTATTCTTGAATAAGACATGTGTTCCTATTTCTAGAACATACAATATCTGTATATCACACCATGTTCTTACATCAAATTACTACTGTTGTGTAAGCTACAACAATCACTTATCATAGTACATGTTTGACTTTGGAGTGTGATATAGGTTACATCTCGCATTCTTTTCTAGCTTGTACTACTAATTTGTTGAAATGGCACTTATGATGAGATAGTTTTAACTTGGTAGAGTGATATTCGTTGCATCTTTCATATGGTGTCTAGCTTTCATTCCTTCTAATTTGTTGAAATGCCTTCTCCTTAGTTTACACATCATAAGCTGTGAATATGCAATGGCACTAATGACGAGAGACCTCTAACTTGGTAGTGTGATGTTGTATGCATCTTGCATATGATTTATTTCTTGTACTGCTTCACATTTGTTTAAGCGCCATTTATGATGAGACACTGTTAACTTGGCAGAGCGATATTTGTAGCATCTTTCATATGGTGTCTACCTTCCATTGCATTGCTTCTAATTTAGTGAAATGTCTTCTGCTTAGTTTACACATCATAGTTCTCGTTATCTCTTCCGTCCTGTTTTTCATACATATTACATCCTCCTATCATGTGGTTGTCTAACAACAAAGTTCAGTTCATCTGTATCACGCATCAATTTGTTCTGAAGAACTAAATTGTTATTCGTTTTTCTTGTCATCTTGACTTAACATGGCACAGAGAAAGAGGAAGAAACATAGAGTGACAGGGAATGGGAACAGGAAGAATCCTGCAGATTCTGCTGGTACTGATGGTGCAATAGAAGGTCAAAGTCCAGCGGATAATTCTACAAACAGGGTATCCCATGCTACACGATCTGCAGAAAAAGCCAAACAGAAACAAATAGCTGCCACCAAACAAGCAGAGACATCCCTAGTTCTTGGAACACCTTCCACGGTACTAAAAGTTGCACGAGTTAGTCGTCCGTCAGCTGAGATAGTAGCATGTTCCCAAGCTCCCTTGCCATCTAACACTACTTCCCAAGCACTCTTGACACAAGATGAGTTGGCAAGATCAGATGAACCTTGTGAGCTTCAACAACAAGAAGGTAGTTGCTGGAGTCAAATTACAGTTGCATGCTTTTTTATGTGTAGTCTCACAGTTTGATGTACACTAACACTTCCTATGTTTGTTGTTGGACTAGCACCTAGGCGCAAGAGGAAACAAACATCAGGGATAATGCTCGATAGGTTAACTAAATCTAGAGGAGGAAGAATGGAGATCCGTTTTGAGGTAGTTTAAAAAGGCCACATGATGCTACAGAGTCAGCCAAGTTAATACCAGAGGCAGCGGTTGCCGTTAGGTGTCATGTATGTATCCTCCCAACATGGATTCAGTACAGGAATGACAAAGACGAAACCCAGTTCAACACCTTCCTCGACAATTTATCTGTAAGTATGGTAATGTCTGGAAACTAGTAATATCGTCTTGCTCTGTCCCATACTTTCTAGGTTGCTGATAATGAGACTCCCATAATTTGCAACACATGAGGTTCAAGTTGGATAGCCAAGATGATGCAACCAGACAAGCTTGCACCCATGTTTTCAAGTCTGCTCTGCGACAGTATCGGTATAACTTGAGGAAAACTCACTTTGAAGGCAAGGCTAACAATGAACTTTCCCAAACATCTCCTGTGGAAAATATATCGGATGAAGACTAGAGGGGCCTCGTTAAACACCGGTCTGATCCGAAGTATCATGTATATTATATATATGTGATCAGATCAAATGTTGAAGTCCTATTTATGCATGTGCCACACAAATCTATCTTCTTGTAGGTGAACTGTTCAAAGAACAAGGCCAACCATACGAAAGTGAAATTCCAACAGACGACAGGATCTCGTAGCTATATTGCACACTGCGAGGCTCTTGTAATTAGCTATTGTTTCACTCTTTTCGCTGTACCATATTATCAGATCTATATTGACTTGTTCCAAATGCAGAGGAAAGCATGCAAGGACCAAAAAGAACCTGAACCAAATGCTATGGAAATCTTCAAGGACTGTCACACCAGCAAGAAGAAGGGCATGACTACACTAGTCAAAGCCGTTGTTGTAAGTCCTTAATCCTGATGCCTTTTAACTACTACTTACTCTGACTTGTGCCTTGAATTGCATGGTTTGCGGCCAATGTCTATTACTCTTTTCAAATTTATACACAATTGTCTTAGCATATCATTGCACCTTACGAGGTTTAAAAGAGAGGAGTGATGTTCCTTTGATCTTGACCTATAATCTAGTTCTGTGCTAGACTTGCCCACACAATGTTACAATTGCATGTTTGTCTGTTCTCAGTTGTTTTGTGATATGAATGATGTCATACTATGCTTACCATATTATAAACTTCTTCTCTTTATCCTTAGCCCTCAATACAATGTGAAGAAATAGACAATACATTAGCGATGGTACATGGTCATATGTTTGGCACCTGGTTTTATTATGTACTTTGCAATAAAATACAACTAATATTTTACATGGGTTCACCAGAATAAGTTCTGTATATAGACCAAAGCTATTTTGTTTGGTTTTACTGCCTCCTTAATATCTTCTGTTCTGGTACTACCAATGTAAAACCTCAACTTTTCAGCGAGCTATGGAAAAAATGGTGGAACCTCCTATTTCTGAAGGTGGCGAGGCAACTATAACCGCAATGTCAGCTCTTGCTGCAGTGGGTCAGTACCTGTCCATTAACAGTGCCAAAAGACGTTCCTGCGTAATACTGGGTTGGTTGTTAAGGCAATCTCATCCAAACTGCCTCATGATCAAGATATGCAAGCTCAAAACAATGTTGTATCTGCGCTCCAGACACAAGTCCATTCCCTAACAGAGACCCTTTGTGAAACAAGGAGAGACATTTTTCGATGTTGTCAAGATATGCATGGTTTTGAAACCATACTATCAGACATTTGCTATGTTGTTTAGGAGCCTAGGAGAACTGAAGGCGAAGTTTATGGTGCTCCATCGGACAATACAGCATGAAAACGTAACAGTCAGGTCAAATGAACTGAGCTTCTGAACTTCTAGTGGTGCATTTATCTGCTAGACTGTTAACTTTTATGCCAACCTTCCTTTTGTTTTATAGTTGTAATTTGTTTTGGTGCGATACAAAATTAGTTCTTAACATGCAGCCACCGGCTGAAGAAAACAACAAGCCATTTTTGTATAGTGTAGGGTGTTCCCTATATTTGCATTGGTGGCGAACTTTGATGCCCAGTGGATGTAATATGTGTAATAGCCGTAATAGCCTAGCGTAAGTTGCTTGCTAATTTATTTCCTTATTGTCTTGTTTATTTGTTTTCTTGTAGTCAGTGCAGTTCTTTTTCCGTGGTTTGCTAGTGGCCGCAACAACCTAATTTTTAAAACTAGGCCACATTAACCATGGGCTACATATTTACTATAGTTAACATGGGCCTCCTATGGGCCGTGGAAACAATGGGCCTTATAAGGGCCGTAGAAACAATGGGCCTTATACAAGCTATAGGCACAATGGGCCTTCTACGGGCCGTATCATCAATGGGCCTTCTACGGGCCGTATGATCGGTTGGCCAAACAAGGGCCAATAACAGACCACATTATGGCCGTAAATGGGCCAGAGTTGAAATCGTCCGTTCATGGGACGACCATAACGAGCCGTCATTAATCGGCCGTATTTGATGATGCTATGAAAACGACCCAACGTATTAACAGGCCACAAACGGGCCGACTGTAACCACGGGATGAATTTGGCCCACAAGCAGAAAATGACAGTAACGGGCCGAAAGTAAACGAATGCTGGAAATGAGCCCAAGAATAGATGTGCCCTGAGAAGGCCGAAAGATTACATGGGCTGGAAACGGCCCAACGGAATAATGGGCCATTAATGGGTATAAAGTGATACACTGTTCATTCCGTGCCAGTTTTACCATGGACCATTAATGGGCCGAGGGTTACTAAGGGCCTCATATGGTCGGAAAGACGTCATGGGCCATACATGGGCCGGAAGTTAAAACAAGCTGGAATTATATTGGACGGCCCAGATGACGCTACTGGGCCTAATTCAGATAGGCCGTAAACAAGCCCTGGGTTAGCGGGCTGTAAATGGGCTATATGCGAATAGGTCGTTAACAGGCTTGCCGTGGGCCGGCCCGCCACCTTTTGACCAAGTCAAACAGGCCGACCTTTTCATAGGAATGGGCCTCTGTTGGGCCGTGCCACGTGTCGACGTATCATAGGCGCTTTGGGTCCAATGAGTGGATGACATCTGTCCCAACGGTGAGCCGACACGTGTTTCCTCCAGCCAATGATGATTTTACACGAGGAAAATCCCCATTGGTCGGGGCTGTTAACGGGTTATCGGATCCAAAACCGGACCCAATAGCTTAACGATGTTCCGTTACAGTGGATGCCACGTGTCGGTCACCCTTGACGAAAGCACTTCCGTGACGCGCGATTTATTGCCTGGAAGTGGCCACTTTCGTGATGATAATTTTGGTAATGTCATGGAACACTTCTACGATAGCACAGGTATGACTATCTTGATTCTGTCATAAAATCGTCATGGATGTGCATGCATGACAGAAAACGTGACCTACTGTGATAAACACGTATCATCACTGAAGTGCATTTTTTTGTAGTGTCCGCCGGAGGGCTTCTGGACACGGCGCCTAGTGACGAAGGGCGTCAGTGAGAGGGGGAGAAGGCGATGCAGCTCATGCGAGCACTGTGGGAGGGCGGAGACGAACACATGAACGGGGGTGGCGACGAGCACAGTGGCGCGGTGCACTGTTTGGTTGGCCGGGTCGCGCTCGTGCTCGCTGTGGCGAGCTCCGGCATCGACGAGCGCCAGGAGGGAGTTAAGTGGGTCGACACGACGATGGTGGCGAGGTTTGGCAAGGTGCGGCAGCCGGGTAAGCGAGCACGCGATGAACAGAGTGCTCGGCGGCAGCCAGAGCGCGTCGACTAGCACATTGGCATCGTGCACATGCATGGTCACCACGCGAACTCTGGCATAGAGCCACGGCTTGCCATAAATTCATGTCTGCGTGTAGTCCTTAGTGGTTTGGGTCGTTCCAATGCTTTGAGTCGAGCCCAGGTGCTGTAAGTGAGTGTTTTACTTCCTGGTAAGTTTCTGGGCAGTTACTTTGGGAGTTAACTGTGGTCAAACCAGTAAGAGTTGAGGGCTGAGCTTTGGGGTTTAGCAATCACTTAGGAAGGTAGTGATGCTCAAGAAAATTCAGCAGCATTGGATCAAGGAAAATGGTACTTGCTGTAGAAACTGCCTTTTCTGACCAGAAGAGAAAAGATTTTCTCTAGCAAAAATATTCCAAAAATGATGCAATAGTTTTGCTCAGGAAGGTGCCCTAGGGTTCAGAGAATATTTGGGAATTTTCTCAGATTTTTTGGGGAAGAAAAATAGGGGTTGCTTTGGAGCACATGTTGCTGATTAGGGTTTTAGAGGAAATGAATAGTTTTCATTTAAGAAAAATATTCCTAAGATTATTTTGGGATTAACCAGAGAAGAAATGATGGTTTGGGGAGAGGTGAGCCACTTGGGTGAAAATCAAGGTTATACCACAGTGTTTAAGTCCGATTGAGATGATTCAAAAACCCAAATTAAAATAAAAGGCAAATACAAATCAGAAAAGAAGAGGGAGCAAAAACCAGGCTGTCACAAACCTCCCCTACTTAGGATGAATCTCGTCCTCGAGATTCGGTTGCTCAGAAAAACAATTCTGGATAGGTTGCTTTTAGAAATTCCTCTCATTCCCAAGTTGCCTCTTCCTCTGTGTGATGCTCCACTGAACCTTACAAAATTTTCTTGCTTTACTACGAGTGACCCTTTCCATCCCATCCAAGATTCTGAATGGTTTCTCCTCATATGTTAAATCCTTAGCCAACTCTAATTCTAACATACCAGTCTTTTTATCGGGAGGTGATATACATCGTCTTAGTTGTGAGAGATGGAACACGTTGTCCACTTCTGACAATTCCGGGGACAATTCAATTGATATGCAACAATACCTACTTTGGACATGACTGGGAATGGGCCAATATACCTGGGTGCCAATTTTCCGCGAGTCTGAAATCTCTTGACTCCTTTCATAGGAGTGACTCAGAGGTATACATGTTCTCCGGGTTCAAAACTGATCTGTTGGTGCTTTGCATCATAATAAATCTTCTGTCGGGATTTAGCCAATTGCAATCTGTCTCGGATTTCCTTGACTTGCTATTCAGCTTCCATCATGAGACCCGTTCCGAAAATACGGCTATCTCCGGTTTGAGACCAATTTAACAGAGTGCGGAACTTACGACCATACAAAGCTTCACAGGGTGACATTTTTAGGCTGGTCTAGAAACTGTTGTTGTAGGAGAACTCGGCATACGGCAGAAAATCTTCCGATTTAGGTTCTTGGGCCAAAGCACATGCTCGAAGCATGTCTTCAAGTATTTGGTTTACATGCTCAGTCTGCCCGTCTATCTGAGGATGATAAGTTGTACTGTATTTTAGCGCGGCCCCCAAAGCTTGATGGAGACGTGACCAGAAAGTAGAGGTAAAAAGTGACCCTCTGTCTGAAGTGATTGTTCGTGGTACTCCATGCAGACTGACTATTCTGGGCACATACAATTGTGCGAGCTGATCGGCTCGGTATGTGGTTCTGATGGGAATAAAGTGAGCTACCTTGGTCAATGTGTTCACCATGACCCATACTGCATCATTGCCTCGATGAGTCTTTGGTAGTCCCGTGATTAAATGCATACAGACATCAACCCACTTCCATTGTGGAACGGGCAACGGTTGGAGGAGTCTGGCTAGTTTCTGGTGTTCTACCTTCACTTTGTAGCATATGTCGCAATAGGCCACAAAATAGGCGATATCTTTCTTCATTCCAGCCCACCAGAATATCTGCCGAAGGTCTTCGTAAATTTTAGTACCTCCGGGGTGAATGGAATACGAAGATTCATGTGCTTCTGCCAGTATCCTCTTTCTTAAGTCTGCTTGATTCGGTACACAAATCCTTCCACGGAACCTTAGTGTACCTTGCTGATCCTTAGAAAAATCTTGTGTCTGGCCTTCTAACATACACTTGGCATGTTTTTGTAGCAATGGGTCATCTGACTGGGCTTTGCGGATCTCATCCTCGAGGGTAGGAGTAACTTCCATCACATTAGCAAGACCAGTATCAGTAATGCCCAGATTGAGCTGAGTAATATCTTCCTGGAGTTTAGGAGGCAAGGACTCCGTCATGGTATTCAGACTGACAGGTTTTCGTCTGAGTGCATCGGCGACCACGTTGGCCTTACCCGGGTGATAATTAATTCCAAGGTCATAATCCTTGACTAACTCAAGCCATCTCCGTTGGCGGAGGTTTAAGTCTGGCTGAGTAAATATGTACTTGAGACTCTTGTGGTCGGTAAATATTTGACACCTTTTTCCAATGAGGCAGTGTCTCCAAATTTTTAGAGCATGAACCACCACGGCCAATTCCAGATCATGGGTAGGATAGTTCCCTTCATGGGGTCGTAGCTGTCGAGATGCATATGCTACCACCTTGCCATCTTGCATAAGTACGCACCCAAGACCTTGTCTGGAGGCGTCACAATACACATCAAAGCTGTGGTAGATATTCGAAAGAGTCAACATAGGTGTTGTTGTCAGTCTGATTTTCAGCTCATTAAAACTTTTCTCACAGTCCTCAGCCCATTTATATTTCTTATCTTTCTTGAGAAGATCTATCATTGGCTTGGCAATCTTAGAGAAACCTTTAATGAAATGACGGTAGTACACGGCTAATCCAAGGAAACTCCTGATTTGGGATACTGTCGTGGGTGCCAGCCAATCAAGCACGCCCTTCACCTTACTTGGATCCACGGCTATACCTTTTGCTGACAACACATGCCCAAGAAATCCAACTTGCTTGAGCCAAAACTCATATTTACTGAATTTGGCGTATAGTTGATGGTCACGTAGTGTTTGTAAGACAACTCCGAGGTGTCCCTTGTGCTCTTCTTCACTTCTTGAGTATATAAGGATATCATCGATGAAGACCACCACAAATTTATCCAGGAAATCCATGAATACTTTGTTCATCATGTGCATGAATAAAGCAGGGGCATTGGTGAGGCCGAAGACATAATGGTATATTCATAAAGACCGTACCGGGTAGTGAACGCGGTCTTAGGAATATCTTCCTTTTTGATCTTGAGTTGGTGGTATCTAGTTCGTAAATCAATTTTGGAGAATACTTTTGCCCCACTGAGTTGATCAAATAAATTATCAATCCTGGGCAGTGGATATTTGTTTTTGATGGTGACATCATTCAGTTGACGCTAATCCACACACATACGGAGACTGCCATCCTTCTTGTCCACAAATATTGTGGGTGATCCCAATGGGGAAGAGCTTGGATGGATATAACCTTTCTGGAGCATGTCATCAAGCTATTTCTTTAACTCCACTAATTCTGATGAAGCCATCCGATAATACTTCTTATATAACGGTGTGGTCCCGGGCACAAGATCAATTGCAAACTCAAGTTCTCGGTCAAGCGGCATTCCTGGCAATTCCTCTGGTAATACATTGAGAAATTCACTGACCACAGGAATTAATCCCAATTGTTCAGCTAATGCAGTGAAAACTATTTCTTTCTTGGGTATGCTTCTGCGGGCATATAATTTTGTATTCTGCCCTTCCTGACTTGTCAAGGTGACTTCTCTGGTCACGCAGTTAATGCATACTTGGTATTGGGTTAACCAATTCATTCCAAAATAATGTCCAACTTGGCAGACTCGATGACTATCAAGGATGTTGGGAAGCGGACTCCGTTGATCTCAATTTCCAAGGTACGGCAGACCATATTGCTTCTGAGCAAAGATCCCGGGGATTGTACCAGCATATTCTTTCTCAAAAGCGAACAAGGAAATTTGTTTTAGGCAACAATACTCTGCGAAATAAAAGAGTGGGAAGCCCCAGAGTCAAATAAAATTATTGCAGGTATGTTATTAATAGGAAACATACCAATGACGACTACGGGATCTTCTTGGGCTTCGTATGCAAAGAGGTGATGAACTTGCCCTTAGATGGTTTGCTGGATAGGGTACGGCCCCATATGGCTGACTTGTGGCCTGAATGGAGCATTTTCCTTGCCGTTCTTGGGACACTGTCTGGCATAATGTCCGGTTTGCCCACAATTGAAACAGGAATTGTTGCACAGGCATTCTTCTCGCACCGGGCTGGTTACGACATTCTTGACTTGGGTAGTGGTTTTGTTAACATTCTGCTGCCAATTGGGCTTGTACTCTACTTGAGTGTGCTTCCAAGTCCGAGCCTTTTGCACTAGCTGACCATCCTTCCTAGGCTCAAACTTGCGCTTGTGATCATTATTGGTAGTATTGCTGTCATGTACAAGCTTGTGCTCTCTTTCAACAATGAGGGCCTTGTTTACCAAAGTTTGGAAGTCTGGAAAATCAAACATACTGACTGTGCACCGGAGGTGCTGGTTTAATCCTCCAAGAAATCTGTCAATCTTCCTTTCTTCTGTGGCCACATCATAGAGGGAATAGCGGGCCAAGTGATTGTACTTATGCAAGTACTCACTAACAGACTGGCTGCCTTGGATGAGCGCGAGGAATTCACGCCGCTTGACCTTCATAATACCAGCAGGAATATGATATTTGCGGAAATGATCCTTGAATTTTGTCCAAGTGATTTCTTCATCAGTAGGCCACATGGCTTTTGCATTATCCAACCATATAGCGGCAGCTCCTTCGAGATAATGCGTAGCAAATGGAACCTTGTCATCCTCTTTAGTACAAGCAATCTCAAGCTTTTTCTCAATAGTTCTGAACCAATCATCTGCTTCCAAGGGATCAATAACTTGACTAAAACTAGGAGGCTTGGTTCTTTGAAAATCTGACAGTTTGGAGTGGTGACCATTTTGATTTCCATTCTGCCCAACCATAGCTTGTACACTTTTTAATAATTCAACCAGGTCATTATTCCTTCTTTCCTCAAACACACACAAAATTTGCTTGGTGGAGGGCGGATTTGGCGGTGGAGGCGGTGGTGGATCGTACGGCTCGGGGGAGTGCCCTCCCTGTCGTGCAGAACGGCGAACATGGACATCCTCACAAGCGTTACTGCTGCTGCCTCCCCGTGTCATCCTATTATTTGTTTTTCCTAAGATAATGCAACTGAGATGAGAAACATCCAAAATAGTGGGGAAAAGCCAGCGACAAAACCCGAAAGAAAAGAAAACGGGATATCGAAGGAAACACGACGAATAAGAAAAGTTCCAACATAATTATACATAGACTCACACATGAATGATAAACTCCATGATAAGTTCGACTACTCTCATACATGAAATGGGACATCATGACTCATACGACTACATCCATACATCAACATGACAACTGCAGAAACTCGAATGCTCTAGTGCTCTGCTGGTGCTGCCGGGTCCTCTCCTAAAGCGGACTCGGATCCTGAACTGACAATGTTAATCGAGACCTCTGGGTTAAAAGTAACATGACGACGACGCTCTCCCTCAGGGGCAGGTGCCGGATGTGGCTGGAGCATCGGGGCTACGGGGGTAGTGAGAAGAGAAACCCACTCAGCAGGAGCACTAAGGGAAGTCATGGTCGAGGTGCCCGAGCTACTCGGAGGAGTAACCAGTGAAACAGGCGAGCTAGAACTGGGTGGAATATAAGGAGTAAATCCCATAGACGATGGAGTAGGGAAGGATCTAGTGGCGGCTAAAGTAGTGCGAGCACGAGTCAGCTCTCGAGCCAGCTCGTGAATCAGAAGGTAACTAGTAGTGATATAGCGAGAAAGGTGGCTAGCAGCCCTATCAGACTCCGGATCAATGATAGGAAAACAGACATGACCATTGTTGTGCAAGGATGGATAGTAGTGGAAACCTGGGTGGGTCTACATCCGGACCTCGTTATAGCGCAGCTCAACGAGGACCTCAAATGCAACAAACTGGACAGCCTGAGAAGCGGTGGAAGTGAAATCGCTCCTGGAGGTACGAATGTAAGTGCTGGAGGATGAACTGGTGCGTCGAGTAACCACGGCATGATACTCGTACACTGAGTCTGCTAGACGCTCCCGGTACACCCGACATGCTGGGTCGTCACCGTGAGGGTACAATCGATGCCACACATTATGAAGGAGATGCGGCGATGTGTACGGCATCAGCTGCAACTGGCATGGATACGGCACCGAAGCCATCTACAGTCACAACCATTAGTAGGTTAGTAAAAAAAATAAAACGAGTGCATGCAATGCAACAAACAGCTACAAACACTACTGACAATCAACTTTTACTCTAACTAATGTTCAGTTAACACGTGGTAGTCTAGTGTGTCCTACAGTCAGTGCGGCTCTGATACCAAGCGTTGTGGCACCCCGACTCAGAGCAACCGTTTCCCTTGCATTGCCAGCCTAGAGACCATGTCTTCTGGCAAAATACAACATCTTGGTATAGAAAACAACCGCTTTATTGATACTAGCGGAACATAGTTCACATTACATCAAGTTGTGAGGCTAAGCGACACACACGGTGCGGCTAAACAATATGTACATTATTTAGTGAACATAAAAGGGGCCTCGATCATGACAACTACGCGGCAGCGGAATGACGATGAAGCGGGACTCCATAGCATAGGGACACCGATGTGGACACGATCTAGACTCGGAAAACACTCCGATCCAATGAGACTTTCCTGAAATCTGGCATGACACGACAGGTCAGTACATTGAATGTACTTGCAAACTCAGAACAAGCATAAACATAATGACAAACAATATCATGATATTAACCAATTTATCATCAATGCAAAATCATAGTAGGCATGGAGTGAACAAGATCTCGTGCCTAGTGTCCCTCGGAATTGCTTACACAAACGGGTTACCTCGTAACCAAATGATGATCTTTCTCGGATCACAAACGGACCAACAATTTGGCCTCCAAACGGGTTACCTCGTAACCAAACGGTGATCTTTCTCGGATCACAAATGGACCAAAACTTTGGTCTCCATCATCAACAAGGTTTCTCAACCATCATCTTTCCAACAATGCCATGTTATTAACATTAGTGTGCATGATTATTTAAACATTGACCCATGGTGTGACCTACTTCTGAGTTGTGTCTGTAACCATGGACGCGGCTATCAATAGATTAAATACACTCTGTAGAGGTAGCGCACTTTACCCACACCATGGAATCCATGGCCTCGCACTCCCATTCGGGTGGACCAACTGCATTCCAATGGAACCCCCCCATTGACATGACACTCTCCCAACCACTCCGACTTATTCCCCACTGGGATAAGTCCTGGGTGGCCCCGTGTCTACCAAAGGCATCACGACCACCATCGTGGCAAAACGGCCACCATTGTAGCAAAACATAAACGGTCCCGAACCGGGACTATCGGTGTCAAAACCGGCGGATCTCGGGTAGGGGGTCCCGAAGTGTGCGTCTAAGGCGGATGGTAACATGAGGCAGGGGACACGATGTTTACCCAGGTTCGGGCCCTCTTGATGGAGGTAATACCCCACGTCCTGCTTGATTGTTCTTGATAATATGAGTAGTACAAGAGTTGATCTACCACGAGATCAGAGAGGCTAAACCCTAGAAGCTAGCCTATGGTATGATTGTATGTTGTCCTACGGACTAAAACCCTCTGGTTTATATAGACACCGGAGGGGGCTAGGGTTACACAAGGTCGGTTACAAAGGAGGAGATATACATATCCGTATTACCTAGCTTGCCTTCCACGCCAAGTAGAGTCCTATCCGGACACGGGACGAAGTCTTCAATCTTGTATCTTCATAGTCCAATAGGCCGGCCAAAGGATATAGTCCGGCTGTCCGGAGACCGCCTAATCTAGGACTCCCTCAGTAGCCCCTGAACCAGGCTTCAATGACGATGAGTCCGGTGCGCAGTGTTGTGTTCGGCATTGCAAGACGGCTTCCTCCTCCGCATACATCATGGAAGAGTTTTGAATACAAGGATAGTGTCTGGCCCTGCAAAATAAGTTCCACATACCACCATAGAGAGAATAATATTTCCACAAATCTAATCTGCTGACATATGTCGACAGCACGACATTATGCCATGGCCCGGTTATTATTCGAACCGCTTTTCTCAACCAGCTCTGCACATATTGCGAGGCGGTTTTCTTGACACGTCTTGTCAAAGCAAAGATCGTGTTCCCTTTATCACGGGATTCTCATCAATACGGACGTGGGTAACCCAATCACGCCACCAATTACGGTACCTGGGGAATAAGCGGTTTTACCAGGCAAGTGGGGAGACACATCGCCTCTTCCACCCTTATAAAGGGATAAGGATTTACTTTTTTCACCCACGCCTTCTTCTTCCTCGCTTACCCATTCCCGCAC
The DNA here is from genome assembly GCF_002162155.2 of Triticum dicoccoides. NCBI lineage: Eukaryota > Viridiplantae > Streptophyta > Magnoliopsida > Poales > Poaceae > Triticum > Triticum dicoccoides. The sequence goes on along the minus strand of NC_041380.1, from coordinate 110,077,639 downwards.
ACTCAAGCTCTAGCGCCCAAGCTCGCGTTCTTCTTCTCAAACCACTCCAAGCATGTCGGGAGCAGGAGGCAAGTGGATGGTCTCCTCCGTCATGGAGGAGAACGTCAAAAAATTACGGGAAGCCGGATATCTGGCCGCGGATATTGCGCACCGGCTGCCCGATGCGGGGCAGATAGTCCCAACGCCCGAACCCCATGAGAGGGTAGTTTTTCTTACCCATTTCATCCGCGGACTGGGATTTCCCCTCCACCCGTTTGTCCGCGGACTCATGTTCTACTATGGACTGGATTTTCATGATCTGCCCCCCAACTTCATCCTCAACATCTCGGCGTTTATCGTCGTGTGCGAGGCCTTGCTCCGCATCAGACCCCACTTCAGCCTATGGCTGAAAACCTTCAATGCCAAACCGAAGGTGGTGAACGGCCAGCAAGCAGAGTGCGGAGGCGCCATGGTGGGCAAGATGCCTAATGTCACCTGGCTCGAGGGCACCTATGTGGATACCATAAAGGGGTGGCAATCGGGGTGGTTCTACATCATCGAGCCGCGCGACTCCAACTGGGTGGCAGCCCCCAAATTTCGATCCGGAATCCCCACGCGGCTCACCTCCTGGAAAAAGAAGGGCCTGTCCTGGGGCTCTCCGGCAGAGTTGACCGGACTTCAGACCTGCATCCAGAACATGACGAGCAAGAAAATCAAGCTCGTCAACATGGTCTAGGTTATGCTCTTCCACCGGATCCTTCCATGTCAACGGCGGGCATTTGTTTTGTGGGAGTTTGACTCGGCCAAGCACCAGACGCTGCGAGAACTCTATGACACGATGCACGAGGACGTCTGGAGGGTGTTGTTCAAGAGCGCCGAGATCCCCCCCCCCTCAACGAGGACCGCGGACTCAGCGCAAAGCGCCGCACCAATCCGGTAAGCTTTTTATATTTATCAGGGTATTTATTAGCCCCAGTTTAGTTGTGTGCAGGATCTGAACGTCCATGTCATTAATAGGACTGGATAGAGACAGCGGAGCAGCTCGATAGCCCAGCCCCGCTGCCCGAAGATCCTGCAGATGCTCTTCTGACGAAGATGTTGACTCCGGAACCCTACGAGGTGCCGGAAAAGACCAAGAAGAAGGCCGCGGGGACCCGAAAGGGTCTCCGGCGCAAGGTTGTATCGGAGTCATCGGACGATGACTCCCACGCGCACTCTTCCCATGAAAACGAGGAGGAGAAAAGTTATCCCCCCCCCCAGCCGGGGGAGACAAGAAAAGGAAGGCCGACCCATCCTGGGAGGCCGAAGGTTCCAAGAAGGGAAGGACCCTCCTTCCGGACTGTGCCACGACGGCCGCCGAAAGCGGCGACGAGTGGCTACCCAGGGACAAGCCCCTGGCGAAGCCGTAAGTTTCCGGACACCATAGTACTTCATGATATGTTTTATTGTACTGCCTTTCCTCATGCCGAACATGATTGTGCAGTCCGTCCCGAGCTCATCTCAACGTACCCTCGTCGAGCGGCTCTTTGGACTCGTTGGATATGAGCAGCAGTTCTCTTCCGACCGCCTCCACCCCTCGCCCTACGGACAACGCCGAGGTGTTGTCTAAACAGGCACCGAGCCAAGGGAGGTGGTCCTCGGGGCGCCTCACGGCGACTTCCCGGACCCTGGGTACCAAGGGAGCGAGGCTCCTACGGGCTTTGAGTTCGGGCCCCAGCCGAACACTACGCTAGAACCCTCGATGGTTCCGGACTCTGGCAGGCGGTCCCCTGTCAAGGGGGGCCAACCATCCGTGCCGGTGTCCTTTGTCCAACCAGAGGCACCACACAACCTGCTGGAAGCGCTTCGCAGCGCTTCCATCGAAGAAGAGCACCGCACTATCATGAGTGCGGTGGTCGAGAAGGTTCAGTCCACCAAAAACAGACTGACCGAAGCCTGCGCCAGCCTTCTAACAGGCTTTGAGGTGAGCAATCAAAGTATAAGAAAATATACCGCATAGATAGTAGCCCCTGATGCTCTATTCGGCGTTCGCGAAGAAAAGCCGAATAGAGGATCAAATGATAACTCAGGAGTCTAATTAGAGTATGTCTATGTGTATGTGCAGGCTTCACTGCTGGCCGCTGCCGCACGTACTGCGGAGGTCCCTACGCTGAAGCATGACCTGAAGCGGTCCGAGGACGAGCTCGGCCTTACCAAGAGGTAGCTCGAAGAGAGAAAAGGTAAGAAATACCCCTGTCTATGTAGTTAAAAAGAAGTTTGTGTGTAAAGTAATAGGATCATCATGGATTTTTCAGGGGCCATGACCGAGGTGGTGACCATGAGGAAGGCATTGTCCTAGGCCAAAGACAAAGCGGCCAAAGAACGCATTGAACGGGAGAAGCAAGAAGCCCGAGTAGGCGAGGTGCAGCAAGAGCTCGAGGCTCTCGCCAAAAAGCACGAGTCCTTGGAGCTGGACTCTAAGACGCAAGAGTCCGAGCTCACGCAGGCGCTTGGAAGCGTCCGGAGCGCCAAGGCTGAAGCCCAAAAGGCCCTCTAGGAGATTGACGCGATGAAGAAGATAGCAGCGGGTAAGGCATTCATTATGCAAAGCAAGCACGTGAAGGAGACTTTCCTTATTCTTACCCGAGTTCGGACCTCTCGAGGAGCGTTTGCAGATCTTCCCCGCAGTGTACTGGATGCCACAGAGTTTTACCAGGCTGAGGAGGGGAGCTCAATGGAGAAGTTGTTCTGGTCTTAGTATACTGGGACCGAACACCCCGTGCCCTTGAGCGACCAGCTGAAGCAGTTGGTCGAGCTTCACAAGGCGGCCGAACAGGCCATGAGGGGCCTTATAGTCCGGATGTGGCCTGGCGAGCCCCTGTCCGGCAGCTACTTCGGCCTGGTAAGGCGGCTTGTGGAAGCCTGCCCGCGCCTTGAAGTCATCAAGCGGTCCGTCTGCATCGAGGGTGCACGCAGGGCTTTTGCCCGGGTGAAGGTGCACTGGGCGAAGCTGGATGCCGTGAAGCTGGTGAAGGAGGGGCCGCCGGAGGGCAAGGAGCATCGCCGCCCCGAGAATTATTACGAGGGTGTCCTGGAGGGTTCCCGCCTAGTGGCAAATGAGTGTGCCAAGGATGTAATTTTTGAATCAACATGCTCATGTGATCCTGTAATATGAAACGAGTTCATTTGCGCCATGCGACGCATTCTTAATTTAAAATATTACCTTCTGTGCGGCCGTTTATAAAATCTGGGAGTTGGCCAGTCGTTGACTTCTGCCCCCATGTAAGTAGTACCGGGGTGTTCGGGATAAACCTGAACACTCTTTACCCCAATTTTGGGTCCTCCAAGGGAGGTGTTCAGCGCAACGAACCTGGCAATCGGACTATAATGCTTTATCACTCTCACTTAGCCATATAAGTCTATGATTTTAAATTTTGGCGAAGCCCCTGGTATTCGGAGGGCCAAATTTGGGGCACTATACACGCCTAAGCCGGACAAGACCAACTCCTCGCCCAAAGCAGAAATAGTCTTTAAGGACTTGAGACCTCTCGAACAGCGACCAGTCTCTCGCCTTATCATGACAGTCAGTTTTTGGCTTTCTCTACTAAGGTGCTCGCCCGGAAGAACCGGGACACAATCGCAGTAGTTCTCCCATCGCTACCTTAGCCGATATAGCGGAACATAAGGTACCAAAGCATGGGAGCTGGGCAACCCAACATTTGACCAAAGGCATGATTCAGAGCTGATGCATATAATTCTCTAAGTTCAGGGTGCCGCACTGTCAAAAGTGTTTGGACTTCTTGCATCGTATTATGGGGTAAACGAGAACCCCTGGCGAACTGACCGTACCCGAACGTGCGGGTGCGGATTGTCGTAAGTGGACATATAAGAGAAAGAGAAAACTTAAATAATGCAATGACAGATTAATGATATGCATTGTTATTTAGATAATACGTCGAAGCGTACTGGTACAAGTAGTGCAATAATCATAAAGTAGGACAATTCGAAATGTCCTATCCCAGGGCAAGCTACGCATAAATAGTGAAAAGCGGGTATATCAATTATTACTAGAGAGCACCTGGCAGTTCTCGTGTTCGTCTTAGCTTCTTGCCGCCTTGGTTGTTGCTTCCGGAATGTATCCAGCAATCGTACTGCCGGAAAGGCCTTCCAGAGAGTTAGGCCCTGAAAGATAGAAGGAATGACAAAGGTATACAACCCCTAGTGCGGTTAAGCCACAATGCGGGGCATGTCCTGATCGTGCCCCTGCCTATGTCCATGGTATTTTCAATGCGTAATTATGTACGCATGACATAGATTTCGTTGCTTCACTGGGACTGGGACGGGGGCCAAACTGCTAGGCAAGCTCTGATCCTGCCAGACGATCCTGTTGCAGCTTGTTCCAGACTCGCTTGAAGGTGTCCGGGGGCTGTGACGCCGAAAGAGTGGTCTGCCTGAACAGCCTGCTTTGTACTTCTGTTGCAAGGGCCGTAGTGTGCTCTTCCGTACGGAGCGAGCGTTCTGTGTTTCGATTTACTATTATGACCCCACGAGGTCCTGGCATCTTGAGCTTGAGGTATGCGTAATGCGGCACTGCATTGAATTTTGCAAATGCTGTTCGTCTGAGCAGTGCATGATAGCCACTGTGAAATGGGACGATGTCGAAGATTAACTCTTTGCTTTGAAAGTTGTCCGGTGATCCGAAGACCACTTCGAGTGTGATTGAGCCTGTGCAATGGCCTCTACACCCGGGATTACGCCTTTGAAGGTGGTTTTGCTGGGTTTGATCCTCGAGGGAACGATACCCATTTTTCGCACTGTATCCTGATATAGCAGGTTTAGGCTACTGCCGCCGTCCAGAAGGACTCGAGTGAGGTGAAATCCGTCAATGATGGGGTCTAGGACCAGTGCGGCGGATCCGCCATGACGGATGCTAGTGGGGTGGTCCCTATGATCGAAGGTGATCGGGCAAGCAGACCACGAGTTGAACTTTGGGGCGACAGGCTCCATCGCATAGACGTCCCTTAGTGCACGCTTCCGCTCCCTCTTGGGAATGTGGGTTGCATATATCATGTTCACCGTCTTCACTTGTGGGGGAAACCCCTTCTGTCCTTGGTATTCGGCGGCCGGGGCTCCTCCTCGTCATCGCTATGCAGCCCCTTGTCCTTGTTTTCGGCATTTAACTTGCCGGCCTGCTTGAACATCCAGCATTCTCTGTTGGTGTGATTGGCTGGCTTTTCGGGGGTGTCGTGGATTTGACACGAGCGATCCAGTATGCGATCCAGACTGGACGGAGCCGGAATATTTCTTTTAAATGGCTTTTTCCGCTGACCGGATCTAGAGCCTCTGAATCCGGCATTGACTGCCGTATCTTCGGTGTTATCGCCGTTATTGCGGCGCTTTGGTCTATTACGATGCTGCCTACCATTAACATCTTTGGTATCCGAGGTATCCGGATTCCTCGATGTGTTGTTGCTGCGAGCCAGCCAGCTATCCTCGCCCGCGCAAAAGCGGGTCATGAGTGTCGTGAGGGCTGCCATAGATTTCGGCTTCTCCTGGCCGAGGTGGCGGTTGAGCCACTCGTTGCGGATGTTATGCTTGAATGCCGCTAGGGCCTCTCCATCCGGACAATCTACAATTTGATTTTTCTTAGTCGGGAACCGTGTCCAAAATTGTCTGGCCGATTCCCCTGGCTGCTGGGTTATGTGGCTCAAGTCGTCAGCATCCGGTGGCCGCACATAAGTGGCCTGGAAGTTGTCAAGAAATGCGTCTTCCAGATCCTCCCAACTGCCGACGGAATCTGCTGGCAAGCTATTCAGCCAATGCCGAGCTGGTCCTTTGAGTTTTAGTGGGAGGTACTTGATGGCATGTAGATCATCACCGCGAGCCATGTGGATGTGAAGGAGGAAATCCTCAATCCATACAGCGGGATCTGTTGTGCCATCGTATGATTTGATGTTTACGGGTTTGAAACCCTCCGGGAATTCATGATTCATAACTTCATCAGTGAAGCATAGGGGGTGTACAGCACCACTGTGCCGGGCTATATCCCGATGCAGTTCGTATGAGTCTTGTCTGCTGTATTCGGCCCAGCTGGATTTACTCTTGGTGTATCCGACGCGAAGACCATCGTCCCGTGTTGGCGCGCATGCCCGTGTCCCCTATATTGACCTTGTGTTTTTTGCTTTACTGTCCAAGATGTCTCGCAGGTCCTCTGTGTTGCCCCGGGCCTTTGTATTTTTTACTAAGTGGCGACGGGGTGCGGTCTGAACTTTAGGCTGAAATGCCTCTCTGGCTCGGCCACGTAATGGCCGGTCAACCGCATTGTACACTGGTGAATGAGGTTTCAATGCTTCCTCCTCGAGGTGAGGTACCAACCTGCGTTTTGGGTAACTCTTGGACGGGTGCTCGAGTTCATGCTCCTCGGCCGCAAGGACTTCGGTCCACCTGTCTGCTAGCAAGTCTTGATCAGCTTGAAGCTGTTGCTGCTTTTTCTTCAGGCTATTTGCCGTGGCCATAAGCCGGCGCATGAAGCGCTCTTGCTCGACGGGGTCCTCAGGCACGATAAACTTGTTGTCGCCAAGGCTCGCCTCGTCTTCAGAGAGAGGCATGTAATTGTCCTCCTCCGGTTCTCCATCTGCTGCCCGCTCTGGAGGGCTAGCTTATTCATCCTCCGGCTCTACATCATGCTGGAGGGGATTGTTGTTGTCTTCGGCACTACTCGGGTTGCTTTCTGGAGGGATCATCCTCCGCTGTCTCTTCGCCATTGCCTTCTTTGGGGCTGTCCACCATGTATATATCATATGATGAAGTGGCGGTCCCGCGCCCTGAGGGAGGTAGTTCCTGTTCGTCTCCGGCTTCGTCGTCCATACCGTCGAAGTCTTCGGAGTCAAAATCGAGCATGTCGGTTAAGTCGTCGACAGTGGCTACTAAGTGGGTGGTGGGTGGGCAGCGAATTTCTTCATCGTCTGCATCCCATTCTAGCCGGACATAGTTCGGCCAAGGTTCTCCTGACAGGGAGAGAGACCTTAATGAATTTAGCACATCTCCGAAAGGTGAGTGCTGAAAGATATCCGAGGAGGTGAGCGGCTCGGAGCCCGTGGCCGGAGATGAATCCAGTGGTTCGGCGACCTGGCTCTCGTAAGGGGTGAAGTTAATATCCGGCTCTATCGCCACTGAGAGTGCGGCCTCCATGGCGGGGTCCATCCCTCCGCTCTCGGATGGCGCGACTTGCTCCGGATTAAAGGCCGGAGTAGTTGCGGATGCGATCTCCCGAACGTTGTCCGACGACAGAGTTATGTCATGCTTGTCGCGATTGTGCGGCGCGTCCGACATGGGCTCGAATCCGTCGAATATCAAGTCTTCGCGGATGTCAGCCGTGTAGTTCAAGTTTCCAAATCTAACCTGATGGCCAGGGGCGTAGCTCTCGATCTGCTCCAGATGGCCAAGCAAATTGGCCCGCAGTGCGAAGCCGCCGAATACGAAGATCTGCCCGGGGAGGAAAACCTCACCCTGGACCGCATCGCTAGCGATGATCGAAGGAGCCATCAAGCCTTATGGTGATGACACAGTGGAACTCTCAATGAAAGCACCAATGTCGGTGTCAAAACCGGCGGATCTCCGGTAGGGGGTCCCAAACTGTGCGTCTAAGGCGGATGGTAACAAGAGGCAGGGGACACGATGTTTACCCAGCTTCGGGACCTCTTGATGGAGGTAATACCCTACGTCCTGCTTGATTGTTCTTGATAATGTCAGTAGTACAAGAGTTGATCTACGACGAGATCAGAGAGGCTAAACCCTAGAAGCTAGCCTATGGTATGATTGTATGTTGTCCTACGGACTAAAACCCTCCGAATTATATAGACACCGGAGGGGTCTAGGGTTACACAAGGTCGGTTACAAAGGAGGAGTCCCATATGGACACGAGACAAAGTCTTCAATCTTGTATCTTCATAGTCCAACAGTCCGGCCAAAGGATATAGTCTGGCTGTCCGGAGACCCCCTAATCCAGGACTCCTTCAGGGACAAGGTACCATAACAACTACGAGCACACAAGGTTATGTCTGCTTACCGGCCAGGGTAACGCATGCCCATAACCTTCCCTCGTTGGCGGCACCAGCCAGAGGCACGCACTACAAAAAAAAAGACACATCCGTGACATTTTGGGCCGAATGAATTTTTTTCTGTCATACATATGACACTTCTATGACGATAATTGTGACAAAACCCGATATCATCATAGATGTGGTGGGCTCCTATTTCTATGACAAAAAATCATGACAGAAAATGGGCTTTTCATCCTAGGCGGGACGGAGACGCAGCTGCATGACATTCTTTGGGCCGTCCATGACGGCAAAAACCGTGGTAGACGCGAGGGGGAGGAAAATTTTGGGGAGTTCCCGGTTACGGTGGGAGGTCGGGGCCGAGCGATGCGCGTTTCTCTCATACACATACATGCGTGTGTGCGAGGCGTTGGCTCTAACTGAACCTGAGCAAGGCATTGGGCTCTAACTGAACCCGAGCGATTGCACTGCAGGCTACGCGTTACTGAACCCGATCGATCGATCGATGGCTGTTAACTGAACCCAATCAAGCGATTCCTTCGCTACTGCTGCTAACTGAAGCCGATCGATGCTGCCTCTGGATGAACAGTGAGCGTTGCAGGGGGGGTTGGATGAACAGTTCCGGTGGGGGTGGATGAATGGGACCCCGTGGTGTTGCCTCTGGATGAACAGGACCCCGATAGATCGAGCCGGTTGGGGCTGGATGAACAGGACCCCGTGGAGGGCTGGATGAACAGGATCACCCCGTGCAGGGCAGGATGAACAGTAGACAGTGGAGCGCAGGATGAACAGTACCCCGTGGAGGGGTGGTTGAACAGGATCCCGTGGAGAGGGCTGGTTGAACAGTAGCTGGTGGAGTAGCGCGCGGTGGAGGCTGGATGAACAGGAGCCCGTGGATGAACAGTCGCAGGTGGAGGCTGGAGGAGGTCGACGGTGGATGAACAGTAGCTCGTGGAGGCTGGAGGGGGTCGACGATGGAGATGAATAGTATCCCGTGGAGTCCCGTTTTGCGGTACGCCACACCCCTCCCGATGAATAGGACCCCCGTTTCGACCGTAGCGCTCCAACACAAGTCCGTTTCGCCCGTTTTGCGGTACGCCACACCCCTCCCGATCAACAGGCCCCCCATTTCGACCGCAGGAGGTCCGTTTCCTCCGTTTTGCTGTACGCCAGACCCCTCCCGATGAATAGGATCCCGTTTCGAATGTGGCCGGTCGAACACAAGGACGTTTCCTCCATTCTGCAGTACGCCAGGCCTCGTTTCCATCGCCTGTTCCGTCCAAGCCCTCCCGATGAACACGACGCATTCCGTTGCCTCCCCATGAACACGACGCATTCTGTTGCCTCCCGATGAACACGACGACGACGCTGTTTCTCCGTTCTGACCCAACCACGTACACGAGCCCTGGCCGTACGTATGCGCGAGTAGGCGTTCGAGACCCCGCCCGTATGTACACATACATGGCCATATTTTCTTTCTTGCAACCTGGCCACTGTACGTACGTGTACATGCTACATGCACGCCTCTACTACGACATGTGCGCGCCTCTACTACAACACGTGCGTGCCTCTACATCGACCAGTATGTACGTACACGTTCGTGACCAGAATGACAACGCGACGTATGCTTCGACCAGGTGGGTCCCGACTGTCAGGCACTTCCTTGCCTGTAAAGATGTAGCTGGTGGGTCCCAGCAGTCAGGGGGGCGAAATACGGTGGCCCGTCCGGTGGGTCCCCGCTGTCAGGTGGAGGAATAATTATTTTGCACGTAATAAGTAGGCACTTCCTTGCTGCGGCTGTGGACCCAGCTGTCAGCCTCTCCACGTACAGTCCACATCCGATGGAAGCCGTTCCTTGACCACGTTGACCATGCCGCGCCTTGAGCACCAGGGCAGTGGACGACGCAGAGCCGGGGAAGACGCGACAGTGGATGCCAACGTGTAGAGAAGTACAAGGGCACTGGTTCGCTGCGGCGTGAGGCTGCCGTCGCCACAGAGTAACAGGGGGTGTGGGTGAGTAGAGGGATGGCCTGGCCAGCGGTGGGAGTAGTATTGTGCGGCGAGACCTCCGGCGCATCACAGCCGGCCAACGGAGGCTGGAGCACGAGGCACGACCGGCGCTGGTTTGGGCGGCTGGAGCAAGAAGACCAGAGGTTGAAGAAGCACTACGGCCGTTGGATGGACATCGTACGGTCACTGGAGCTAGAATCATGCATATGGAATAAGTTGACAAAGCCCTCCATCCCCGTCAACTTAGTAGGCCCACAAGTCAGCCTGCCACTATACTGGTTCCCAGCTAACAGGGGGGGTATTCATTTTTTTGTGCGTAATAAGGAGGCACTTCCTTGCGTGCGAAGATATAGCTTGTGGGTCCGAGCTGTCAGCGGCGGTAACGTTTTTTTCGGGAAATACAGAGGCCCTTTCAGTGGGTCCCTGATGTCAGGTGGAGGAATCATTATTTTGCGCGTAATAAGGAGGCATTTCCTTGCGTGCGGCCGTGGACCCAGCTGTCGGCCTCTCCACGTATAGTCCACTTCAGATGCATGTTGGTTGTTGACCACGTTGACCAGGCCGCGTCGAGAGCACCAGGGCAGTGGACGACGGCGAGGCCTAGGAAGGGAACGACATGGAGGCAGGGAAGAGTTGGCAGTTGTTTCCCACGCGGAGGGGAGTACGACTGTACGAGGGTTTACTAGTTCGTCTGCCATCGCCGGAGAATAACAACAGGTGTGGGTGAGTAGAGGGATGGCTAGGCCAGCGACGGGAGTACGGTGGGGCGGTGAGGCCTGCGCGGGGAGGAGTGAGCAGACAGTCCCGCCGGCGCTTGTTTGAGCGGCTGGAGCAGGAAGAGCGGAGATTGAAGAAGCACGACGGCCGTTGGATGGACATCCAACAGTCACTGCTTGTGAGTCCACCTTTTTTAGGAAAGCCTCAAATCTGTGGAAAACAGCATACAGCCCATCTACCATTATTTCTAATAATTTTCAGCCCATTTGCTAATTCTTATGGTTTTTTGGAGCCCATATTATTTTTGTTAGCATTACATCCCAATTTGTGGCCACGGTTAAAAAATTATACGAAATTTTGCATATTTCGGTGCTGTCCGAACTGTTTTTTATCCCGAAATTTCGACTCACATTCAAACTGATTTTAAAAATAAATGTATATCAATATAAAATCCAACAAATTCTCCACGCATAAAATTAATGTAATTGAAAATCTTGAGATGAAAAAAGGATATTTGAAACTAATTGTCGGTTTGATGTGTTTTAAAAATGTACAACCCATTTCTCATTAATGATGGGCCATTTTCTCGGCCAGCCGAATGAAAGCTCTCCTTGTCTTGAAAGATTTGCAGCCCAACAGGCCTAACAAAACGACTTACTTGGCAAATCACAAAAAAACTGGGCTGAGGCCGTGGACCCAGCTGTCAGCCTCTCCACGTACAATACTCTTCCGATGGAAGTCGTTCCTTGACCACGTTGACCACGCCGCGCGGAGAGCACCACGGCGGTGGACGACGGCAAGGCCTAGGAAGGGGACGACACGGAGCCGAGGAAGACGCGGCAGTGGAAGCCCGCGTGGATAGGAGTACGCGGGTTCACTGGTTCGGCTGTGGTGTGAGGCTGCCGTCGCCGTAGGGCCTGGCCAGTGGTGGGAAAAGTAGGGGGCGGTGAGGCCTCCGCGGCAGCACAGCCGACAACGGGAGGCAGGAGCATGTGGCATGACCGGCGCTGCTTTGGGCGTCTGGAGCAAGAAGACCAGAGGTTGAAGAAGCACTATGGCCGTGGATGGATATCGTACGGTCATTGGAGATAGAATCGTTCATATTGACTAAGTTGACAAAGCCCTCCGTCCCCGTCAACTTTGTTGGCCCACAAGTCATCCTCCCACTATGGCGGGTCCCAGCTAGCAGGGGGGTATTCATTTTTTTGTGCGTACTAAGGAGGCACTTCCTTGCGTGCGAAGATATAGCTGGTGGGTCCGACATGTCAGCGGGGGGAACGTTTTTTTGCAAAATACAGAGGCCCTTCCGGTGGGTCCCAGCTGTCAGGTGGAGGAATCATTATTTTGCGCGTACAGTCCACGGCCGATGGATGTCGTTCGTTGACCAAGTTGAGTAGGCCGCGCCGAGAGCACCATGGCGGTGGACGACGGCGAGGCCTAGGAAGGGAACGACACAGAGCCGGGGAAGACTCGGCAATGGTTGCCCACGCGCTGGGGAGTATGAGGGTTTACTGATCCGGCTGCCGTTGCCGGAAAATAACAGGAGGTGTGGGTGAGTAGAGGAATGGCCCGGCCAGCAATGAAGTAGGGTGGGGCGGTGCGGCCCATGCGGCAGCATAGCCGGCCATGGGAGGCGGGAGCAGGCAGTCCCACCGGAGCTGGTTTGGACGGTTGGAGAAAGAAGATCAGATATTGAAGAAGCAGCATGGCCGTTGGATTAACATCCAATGGTCAGTGCTGCTAGAATCGTTTGTGGACTAAGTTGACAAAGCCAAAGTACACGTCAACCTAGTAGACCCACAAGTCAGCCTCCAAATCTGTCCCAAACAGCATACAACCCGAATTTTAAATCTAAATATACCTTAATTTAAATTCAATGAAATTTTGACTGCACAAAAACGATGAAATTTAAAATATCAAAATCCGAAAGAAAACAGTATTTTGGAACTAATTGTCTGTTTGCTGTATTTTTTCGTTTTACAGCCCATTTATTATTACTTATAGCCCATTTCTTATTACTTATAGACCATTTTCTAGGCAAAATGCATGCCTGCTCGTCTTGAAAGATTTCCGGCCCAGCAGGGCGTAGAAAAGCAAGTAGGCCTACGTTGGTTATTCTGCAAAAAACAAAATAGCTGCCTAGCAATTTTCAGAAAGGAAAAAAACAAACTGGGCTGGCCATGTGCTAAACATATGAAATAAAAGCCTGGGCTAGACGGGCCACGGGTCCCGCACAACCCAGTTGATACCCTTCTCCGTCCTGAAAAAACAAAATTACTTCGCGCGCTGCTGGGTCCCTACTGTCATCCTCACCATGTACATTCATCTCCTTATTCCTCTCAGTTGTTGACCATGTTGACAACACCGGAGGGCTGCGCTGCGGCGAGTGAACCAAGGCAGAGGACGATGGTGAGGCCTCGGACGGGAACAAACAGGAGCCGGGGTAGATGACAGCCAGCCGTGGGAGGCGGGAGCAGGCGGTCCCGCCGGCGCTGGTTTGGCTTTGGCGGCTCGAGGAAGAAGAGACTGAAGAAACGCGACAGACGTTGAATGTCAATCCAATGGTCAAGTTTGGCACAATCGTTTTGTTGACTAAGCGGACACCAAGTAGCATACTTTTTTATATATAGGAAGAAAACTGCAAGGAAAATGCGTTCGTCTGCCGTCCTCCAACGTTCGCCACATAAGTGACTAGCACCCTTGGTTTTTAACCGAGAGGTCTTTGGTTCGAGTCCCAGGAACTCTCAATTTTGTCCTCGTTCCTTCCTCGCACAAAGGGAAAGAAAATCAAAGACTTGGGAAGGTGTACAGAACAAGCTAGTGTACCAGTAATGAGACGTTGCCGAGTTTTAGAAAAAAGAAAGACGTGCTCCTGTAGCTAGTTCGAATCCAAAAATAGACTATGACTATATATGGTGCTATGCTACTCTGCAAGTAATGAAACTGACATATCCAACGTTCACTTCTCCTCTTCTCTACTTACTCTGCCTAGCATCAGAAGCTCTGGCCGCAACAACCATGTCCGCTGGCTGCTCGTCCACCTGCTCTTCAGCAGGCAACAACCAGATATGCGCCAAGTCGCAACCCGTACCATTGTCTGTGGGTCTCATCACACCCTCGCCGGCACGCGCACCTCAGCCGATTGCTCATCGCAACCCGCTGCCGTTGGTGTGGTGCCACTACTGCAAATCACGCAGAGTCATCCGTCGCGTCTCAACCACAATCCGCAACCCTGGCCGAGTCTTCTACAAATGCCCGAATCATGGGGTAATAATATGTTTAAGTGTTGTTCTGTTGCTTTCAGTTGCTGATTTTTTTAATAGTTTGGTTGATGATCTACCAATTTGATTCATGCAGAAAGGGAAGATTCGTGTGATTTGTATTTCTGGAAGTTGCTGATGTGGGGGAATGAAACTATGCTGATTATTTGGTTAGCCAACGAATCCCAATACCAGCAGGTTGGGGTGTTGGACAAGTAACTGAAGGAATGACAGAAGAGGAAGATGCAGAGCAGAAGCTTAAAGATGCAGTTCCTCTGATCATGGCCAAGCAACAGCTGCTGAACTGTCTTGACAGCAATGAGGAGATGAAAGAGCTTGTGAAGATAATGGGAAAAATTGATGTGCTCTATTGGATGATTGTCTCTTTATTTGAAGTGTATGTAGCACTCGTGATGTATTTAGTGGCTAAGACATGAGCACTTTGCTAAAACTAGTAATGAATGAAATGTCGTGGTTCTAAGTCTGACAGTAGAGTGGGGGGTAGGTATGGAGAGGCAAGGTCCTAGCTATGGAGAGGTTGTAAACACAAGAGATGTACGAGTTCAGGCCCTTCTCGGAGGAAGTAAAAGCCCTACGTCTCGGAGCCCGGAGGCGGTCGAGTGGATTATGAGTATATGAATTACAGGGTGCCGAACCCCTCTGCCTCTGGAGGGGGGTGGCTTATATAGAGTGCGCCAGGACCCCAGCCAGCCCACGTAATGAAGGGTTTAAGGTGTATTTAGTTCGGGGCATTACTGGTAACGTCCCACATAAAGTGTCTTAACTATCATAAAGTCTACTTAACTACAGGCCGTTGCAGTGCAGAGTGCCTTTTGACCTCCTGGTAGTCGAGTGAGTCTTCGTGGTCGAGTCCTTCAAGTCAGTCGAGTGAGTCCCTCATTGGTCGACTAGAAGGTGACCTCTTCTAAGGGTGTCTTTGGGCAGGATACTCAGATCAGGTCTGTGACCCTACCCTAGGTACATGACCCCATCATTAGCCCCCGGATGGATTGAGGCTTTGAGTGACGGAGGAGTTGATGCTGTTTCCGATTAACCTTTGCACACTGGTCGTGCGTTGTTCTGAACCAGAGAATCTCTTCGTTGATAGTGAGCAACTTGTCTTCAGTCGACTCGATCCATTCTTTTCTTTCGTCGAGTGATCTTTCGGGCTTCGTCGATTTCCGAGCGACGGATCGCAGGAAATCCCGCGCCTGACAGACCGATCTGCCGTTCGCGGATTCCGCGGGATGCGAAATTTGGGGAAACGCGCGAAGCGGAGTGGACCGCGGCGTTCGGATGGGATGGGACATAGACACCTCGATCCCCGCGCCGCTTTCTTCGCCACGTATCCCGCCCGCGTAACAGTTCCAGGATATGATTAGATCCGCCGGGTCCACCTGTCATCCACTCGGAAGGGATCTTATAAATGCGCCCGGCGAGGGTTTTTTGAACAGTGCCTCAGCATTCTCTCTCTCTGCCTCCTTCGTCTCCGCCCAACGCGCTCGCTCTCGCCTCCGCACCACTTCTCCTCACGCGCCCCGCCGGAAGCCATGGTCAAGGAGAAGACGGCGGCGCTGGAGCGCCCGAAGAAGGCGTCGGCGACGGAGAAGGCGAAGGGGAGATCCACCAGCCGCGGTGGGTCTTCGTCCAGATCCCGCCTGCCGAAAGGCTGGGTCCAGGGAGATTGGATCCAGTCGACCATCACGGAGAAGGATCTCCTCGACATGGCCAACGAGGGCCTGATCCCCCATGGAGCTGCGAGGCTTCCGGGAAAAGAGTGGCAGCCCCAGCCGGAAGAGGGTGAGTGCGTGCTTCTGGCTACCCATGTCGACCGCGGATTCTCTTTGCCGCCGAGCATTTTCTTCCGTGGTTTCTTGACCTTTTTTGGAGCGCAATTCCACCACTTCACCCCAAATTCTATCGCCTATCTTGCCGCGTTTGTGTCCATGTGCGAGAGTTTTCTGGGCTGTCGACCGCACTGGGGCTTGTTCAAGCACATATTCACATGTCGCTCTCAAACTGTGAAGAAGGCGAGTCCAGGCGACGAAAGAACCCGAGTGGTCCAAATGTGTGGGGGTTTGGGGATCCAGGTGAGAAACAAGAGCACCTTCCCAGCCATGACTTTTCCCGAGTCAGTCAGAGGCTGGCAGTCGACCTGGTTCTACTGCCAGGATGAGTCGACACCGGGGCAGTCGAGTGGACTCCCTCCATTTACCATGGACCGAGTGAACAAGCCCTCCTCTCTGAAGCTGATTCCGGAGGAGAAAGCTGACGTGAAGATGTTAATGGAGCGCGTAGTTCAGTTGGTTCGGGAGGGAGTGACGGGCATGGATCTCCTGGAAGTTTTCCTTAGGCGCCGAATCCAGCCTCTCCAGTTTCGGAGCCACTGCATGTGGTTGTACTGTGGGACTGAGGATGTGACTCGGGTCAATCCAGAAGTAGTCGACGATGCCACTCTGGAAAGGTGGATGGCCGCTGTTAATGGGAACAAGGACAACCCTCGCGGGGCCAGAAGGATTCCTCCATTCGACTGCCACAGTGACCCAAACAAGGCATGTCTGCCCCACTTCCCGTTGTATTCTCATCATATTTTATTTCCGCTTTCTCTGCCGATCGGTCGACTGATCTTTGTCTGGTTGTCCCTCAGACCCTCACTGAACTGTACTCGATGCCCAACGGAGCGCAGGCTCCGACTGAGGAGGGAGAAGCGAGCGGGGGCGAGAGCCAGGAGGAGGAGTGGGACTCGGACGCCACCGAGGCCGATGATGATGACGATGACGATGATGATGATGACGATGATGACGGGGAAGAGGAGGAGGAGGAGGAGGTCGCACCACCGCGCTCGGAAAGGCGGTTGAAACTTGTCCATGACCCTGCGACTGAACGCGGCGAGGGGGTCGCAACTGTTACTCAGTCGACCAAGCGCCCCCGGACCACCTCTCCGGCGCCGACTGAAAAGGCGCCGAAGCAGCCCAGGGCGGCCCCGTCGAAGCCGACCAAGCACCTTCCGAAGATGAAGGTGTCCATCCCCACCATATCAGGGTAATCATGTTGCTTAAGTCTTCTTGTTTTTTGTGAACTTTATCTCTGGTTGGCGCTGGAGTTAGTCGACTGACTCTTTGGAGTTGCAGTGCTGCTACTTCTGAGACCTCAGCCCGGGCTGACGACCATGAGATGGAGGACGCAGCAACCTCAAAACCTGGTATTATACTCTTAACACCGTTTCTAGTCGACTGACTCATGATCTCTAATTCTGATTCTTTTCTGTAGCTCCATCCAATGTTGTTATCACTCTCCCTGATGATGATGAAGACGAGGAACCACTAAAGCACAGAATGAGAAGGAAAGCGTCTGCCAGCAGGGTGCCCCAGGATGTGACGGTGCCTGAGACTCTGGTCGCGGAGGAGGAGAACACCACTCGACACACCGTGTCCTTCGCAGATCCGCTGACGAGTGCTCCGCAGCCCTCCCTCTTCACGACGCACCACATCCCAGAGGACCAAGCTGGCGCAGCAAAGGAGGCAATACGCCAGGCAGGGATCATGATGGAGCAGTTGAAGACCATCCGGGATGCGAGCCAGGCAGCTTACGATGCCAGTTCCGCCCTCCAACGCAATGTTCAGGTCAGTCGACCACCATTTGTTCTGTTAGGATATGCTATCAGAAACTTTTCTTTCCGGAATTTATAGTAGTCACCCACTGGGTGTGTCGAGTTAAACTCCGTGTTAGCGGGGGCACGCTGAGTGCACCCGCTGGGTGTAGTCCCCAAGGCTAAGGTCGACTGCGGGCAGTCGGCCTTAGGCTTTATAATTTCAGTCTTTCCGTCATTCGACTATGTCGAATGGATTTCGCAAACCGGTCGACTGGTCGACTCTGTCTTCGACTGGTCGATTAGTGGGGGCACGCTGAGTGCACCCACTGGGTGTAGTCCCCGAGACTGTGGTCGACTGCTGGGAGTCGATTACAGTCTTAAAGAAGATATCTCTTTTTTTTTGAGGTCGACTGGTCGACTCTGTCTTCAAATAGGATTAGTGGGGGCACGCTGAGTGCACCCACTGGGTGTAGTCCCCAAGGCTAAGGTCGACTGCGGGCAGTCGGCCTTAGGCTTTATAATTTCGGTCTTTCCGTCATTCGACTAAGGCGACTGGATTTCGCAAACCGGTCGACTGGTCGACTCTGTCTTCGACTGGTCGATTAGTGGGGGCACGCTGAGTGCACCCACTGGGTGTAGTCCCCGAGACTACGGTCGAATGCTCGTATTCGGCTGTAGTCTTAGAAACGCGTGATTTTTCCTTTTTCACTCGGAAGTGAATTATATTTGACATTTTAGTCGATTGGTTCTTCGCAGAACTCCTGTGATCTTGTGGCTCGCTACTCTGAGCTAGAAAACAAGCACATTCAGCTCGAGCTGAATTTGAAGCTGGTTCAGGAGAATCTGACGAAGGCAACAGAGGAGACCGAAGGTATGTTTGGTGAGACCTTGACGACTGCTTTTTCCCTTTATTTGTTTCAAAATCTGATCTTGCTGTAACTTGCAGGTAAGGTGAGGGAGGCCCAACGGAAGAAGGACCTTGAACTAGCTGAGAAGATCAAGCTTGTTGACGAGAAGTTAGCTTCAGTCGCCAAGCTTGAGCAAGAAAATGCCAATCTGAAAGCTGCTCTTGGGAAGAAAAAAGATCTGGAGGCCTTCCTGAATGGTCTTGCCAAGAAGCTGTTTCTTATGCTTGAAGGTAAATCTCTATGCTCGGCGATCATTTCCAACCGTGGTTTTTCCATTCGGCCATCGCCTTGACTCGGTGATCGTCCTTGCAGAATTTTGTCAAAACTTTGAAGAAGAAACTAGCCGGCTGGAACCAAACCTTGACCCCGTCAATTCTCCGATGGATGACGAAGTTGCCATGAATGTTTTCCGACTGGAGTCCCGTGTTGCAGCTGTCGTGGACTATCTTGCAAGGCTGAAGGTCGCCACATCTCGCATCGACTCGACGCTCTGGCCCGGGGAGACACTTCAGAACGACCTCGAGTCGCTGATCGCTCGCTTGAACACGATCCCTGGTCGAGTGCAGGAGTGGAAAAAGTCCTCGGCTCGGTGCGGTGCAGATGTTGCTCTGTGTCTGGCCCGAGTCCATTGCAAAGATGCGCGAGAAGACAAGCTGGCGGCCCTCCGGGTGGCCAACACCAAGAAACACGACTTCAGGTCCTTTATGGAAACTTTCCTTGCGGCTGCCACTCGGATCGTAGATGGAATTGATCTTGATGAGTTTGTTGCACCTTCCAGCCCTCCACAGGAGGGGTAAAAAACTTCTTCTAAACTCGACGCTTTAAATTTGCCTCGGTATGCCGAGTGGAGTTGTAACCGATAAACCTTAACGGGCTTAGCACCTGAGCACTTTCGGTTCCTTTAGGTATCGATCCGAACTTGAATTTGGTGTTTGAATATGATTGCTTTTGGCTCGAAATGTCTTTTGCAGGTTCAAAGCGGGGCGCTTACTGCAATCGACTTGTTCCTTAGTCCACTTAGGCGAGCGCTGGGCTGCAGCTAAGCCTCCGAGTGAGAGGTTTGCTCTTCACTCGGTAGGAATTTTGATAACTTAGGCGAGTACTTGGACTGCCGCTAAGCCTCCGAGTGAGAGGTTTGCTCTTCACTCGGTAGGATTTCTGATAACTTAGGCGAGCGCTGGGCTGCAGCTAAGCCCCCGAGTGAGAGGTTTGCTCTTCACTCGGTAGGATTTCCGATAACTTAGGCGAGCGCTGGGCTGCAGCTAAGCCCCCGAGTGAGAGGTTTGCTCTTCACTCGGTAGGATTTTTGACAACTTAGGCGAGTACTTGGACTGCAGCTAAGCCTCCGAGTGAGAGGTTTGCTCTTCACTTGGTAGGATTTTATTTAATCTTAGGCAAAACGGATTCGCAGCTAAGCCTCCGAGTGAGAGGTTTGCTCTTCACTCGGTAGGATTTCTATATCTTAGGCGAGCACTGGGCTGCAGCTAAGCCCCCGAGTGAGAGGTTTGCTCTTCACTCGGTAGGATTTTTATATCTTAGGCGAGCACTGGGCTGCAGCTAAGCCCCCGAGTGAGAGGTTTGCTCTTCACTCGGTAGGATTTTTGATAACTTAGGCGAGCACTGGGCTGCAGCTAAGCCCCCGAGTGAGAGGTTTTCTCTTCACTCGGTAGGATTTTTGATAACTTAGGCAAGTACTTGGACTGCAGCTAAGCCTCCGAGTGGAAGTCTGGCTTACCACTCGATAGGATTTTATTTACTCTTAGGCGAAACGGATTCGCAGCTAAGCCTCCGAGAGGGAGTCTGACTCATCACTCGGAGGATTTTTACAAACTTAGGCGAAACGGATTCGCGGCTAAGTCACCCACTGAGGGGAAATTTTACTGGACAAAATAAAAAGTGACAAAAATTATGGAGGAACTATGACACTATTATTTTGAGGTCCATGGACTACAGAAGTACTTTATTGCAACTCATCCGAGTGATTAAATTTAAGTGTAAAATGGGCGGAGTAGTTCCGCGTTCCAAGCTCGGGGCTCGTCGATATTATGCTCGACATTGTAAAGACGGTACGCCCCGTTGTGGAGAACTTTGGTGATGATGAAGGGTCCTTCCCAAGAAGGAGCAAGCTTGTGTTGTTTCTTCTGATCCACTCGGAGAACTAAATCTCCTTCCTGGAAGGCTCGACCCCTCACATTATTGGCGTGGAAACGACGCAAATCTTGTTGGTAGATGGTCGACCGGATCAGAGCCATCTCCCTTTCTTCCTCTAAAAGGTCGACTGCGTCCTGCCGCGCTTGTTCAGCTTCTGCTTCGTTGTAGATTTCAACTCGAGGAGCATTGTGGAGAAGATCACTCGGCAAGACTGCTTCAGCTCCGTAGACCAAGAAGAATGGGGTTCTTCCGGTCGACCGATTAGGTGTGGTCCGCAGTCCCCAAAGCACCGAGGGAAGTTCGTCGACCCAAGCTCCAGCTGCATGCTTGAGATCACGCATTAGTCGGGGTTTCAATCCCTTGAGAATCAGGCCATTGGCTCGCTCTGCTTGTCCATTCGACTGCGGATGAGCGACTGAAGCGTAGTCGACTCGCGTGCCTTGAGAGTTACAGAAATCTCTGAATTCCTCCGAGTCAAAGTTCGACCCATTATCCGTAATGATGCTGTGCAGGACTCCATATCTGAATATTAGTTCCCTGATGAAGCTAACAGCAGCACCGGCGTCAAGGCTCTTGATTGGTTTAGCCTCAATCCACTTGGTGAATTTGTCGACTGCCACCAGTACATGCGTGAAGCCACTTCGCCCTGTTCTCAATGGACCGACCATGTCCAACCCCCATACTGCGAAAGGCCAGACGAGTGGGATGGTCTTCAGAGCCGATGCAGGCTTGTGCGACATATTCGAGTAGAACTGACATCCCTCGCACTTATCCACTATTTCCTTTGCCATCTCAATCGCCTTTGGCCAGTAAAATCCGGCTCGGTAGGCTTTGGCCACGATGGTCCGAGAGGACGCATGATGACCACAGGTTCCCGAGTGGATATCATTGAGGATGATTCGACCTTCTTCTGGTGTTATGCACTTCTGACCAACTCCAGTCGCGCTTTCTCTGTATAATTGTCCTTTGATTACGGTAAAGGCCTTAGATCGACGGACGATCTGTCGAGCCTCTTCCTCATCCTCCGGGAGCTCTTTTCTCAGGATATACGCGATATATGGAACTGTCCAGTCGGGAATGACCACCAAGACCTCCATGACCAAGTCGACCACTGCTGGGACTTCAACCTCAGTCGGATCTGTGGCACTCTTGGGCTGTGGAGCTTC
Organism: Triticum dicoccoides; assembly: GCF_002162155.2. Lineage (NCBI taxonomy): Eukaryota > Viridiplantae > Streptophyta > Magnoliopsida > Poales > Poaceae > Triticum > Triticum dicoccoides. The sequence goes on along the minus strand of NC_041380.1, from coordinate 110,055,817 downwards.
TTCGGTGAAAGGATCTTCTTTGACTGACGGAGTGTGTATATGCTCCAAGAACACACCACTCGGAATGGCTTCTCTCTTGGAACCTATCTTTGCTAGATCATCAGCTGCTTGATTTTTCAGTCGGGGTATATGATGGAGCTCCAACCCCTCGAACTTCTTTTCCAGCTTCCTCACTGCACTGCAGTATCCAGTCATGGCTGGGCTTCTCACGTCCCACTCCTTCATCACTTGGTTGACCACTAAATACGAGTCGCCATAGACCATCAGGCGACGGACGCCGAGTGAAATGGCCATGCGCAATCCGTATAAGAGGGCCTCATGTTCTGCCTCATTGTTGGAGGAATCAAAGTGAATCTGGAGCACATATCTGAGCTTATCTCCTCTGGGGGAAACCAGGACAACCCCAGCACCGGAACCATTCAACATCTTAGAGCCATCAAAGAACATGGTCCAATGCTCCGAGTGAACTTCAGTCGGCTGCTGCTGTTCAATCCACTCGGCGAGGAAATCTGCTATTGCCTGGGACTTAATGGCTTTCTTTGCCTCAAACTTGATATCAAGGGGAAGAAGTTCAATCGCCCATTTAGCCACTCGACCAGTTGCATCTCTGTTGTGCAAAATCTCTGATAGTGGAGCGTCGCTGACGACTGTGATGGAATGATCAAAGAAATAATGAGCAACCTTCTTTGTGGTCATGTATATTCCATACACAAGCTTCTGATAATGAGGATATCTCTGCTTGGATGGAGTCAACACTTCAGACAAATAATACACTGGGCGCTGAACTTTGAGAGCTTTTCCTTCTTCTTCCCGCTCGACCGTAAGCACAGTACTGACGACTTGTCCTGTGGCTGCGATATAGAGCAGCAGAGGCTCTTTGCTGATTGGAGCAGCAAGCACCGGCTGGGTGGAGAGCAGAGCTTTTAGCTCGGCAAACGCTGCATCAGCTTCTGGAGTCCACTCGAACTTGTCTGCCTTCTTCATCAATCGGTAAAGAGGCAATGCCTTTTCACCGAGTCGTGAGATGAATCGACTTAATGCGGCCAAGCATCCAGTAAGCTTCTGGACATCGTGCACTCGCACAGGGCGTTTCATTCGGAAATAGTGCCGATCTTCTCTGGATTAGCGTCGATTCCTCGCTCGGAAACGAGAAAACCGAGTAACTTGCCACCAGGAACTCCAAATGCGCACTTTGATGGATTGAGCTTGATATCATACCTTCTGAGGTTGGCAAATGTTTCGGCGAGGTCAGCGAGTAGGTCAGAACCTTTTCGTGACTTGATGATGATATCATCCATATACGCTTCCACATTCCGACTGATTTGAGTGAGAAGACACTTCTGAATCATTCGCATAAATGTGGCTCCGGCATTCTTGAGGCCGAATGGCATGGTGATATAGCAGAAGCACCCAAATGGAGTGATGAAAGCTGTTTTTACCTCGTCGGGTCCGTACAGACGGATCTGGTGGTACCCGGAGTAGGCGTCTAGAAAAGACAGTCTCTCGCATCCCGCGGTCGAGTCAACAATTTGATCTATGCGAGGGAGAGGAAAATGATCTTTCAGGCAGGCCCGGTTGATGTGCTTGAAATCAATGCACATTCGGAGCGATTTGTCCTTCTTAGGAACCATGACAACATTAGCTAGCCACTCGGAGTGGTATATCTCTCGGATAAATCCTGCCGCCAACAGTCGAGCCACTTCCTCACCAATGGCTTTTCTCTTCTGGACGGCGGACCGCCGAAGATGCTCTTTGACTGGTTTTGCAGATGAGTCGACTCTTAGGCGATGCTCAGCCAGTCCCCTGGGAACACCTGGCATGTCAGCGGGCTTCCATGCAAAAATGTCCCAGTTCTCACGGAGGAACTGGATGAGCGTTTCTTCCTATTTCGGGTCGAGTGTTGTGGAGATGTGGGTCGGAGCTGCATCGGGGTCGGTCGGGTGAATGTGAACAGGCTTTGTCTCACCGGATGACTGAAATGCAGATTCTGTGGCGGGTTTCTTGGATCGCAGCAAATCACTCGGATCTGCGTTTTGCTTGTATTCTTCGAACTCGACCGCTGTCACCTGGGAATCGGCAATCTTTGAGCCCTTCTGAAAGCACTCTTCTGCCTTTTTCCGATCACCGGTGACAGTGATCACTCCTTTGGGGCCGGGCATCTTCAATTTGAGGTACACGTAACATGGTCGAGCCATGAACCGTGCATAAGCTGGTCTCCCCAAAATGGCATGATATGCACTCTGAAAATCCACGACCTCAAACGTCAACTTCTCTTTGCGAAAATGTTTCGAATCACCAAACACCACGTCTAGAGCTATTTGGCCGAGTGACTCGGCTTTCTTCCCTGGTATAACTCCATGAAAGCTCATGTTACTGGTGCTCAGTCGGGACATCGGAATGCCCATTCCTTTCAGCGTGTCTGCATACAACAAATTCAGCCCACTACCACCGTCCATCAGCACTTTTGTCAGTCGAGTGCCTTCGACAACTGGATCGACCACCAAAGCTTGCCTCCCAGGGGTGGCAATATGAGTCGGGTGATCAGATTGGTCGAATGTGATGGGTGTTTGGGACCATCTCAGATAATTTGCTTTTGCTTGGGCGACCATGTTCACCTCTCGGTTAATGACTTTCAATCGACTCTTGCTTTCCACATCTGCAAAGATCATCAGAGTGGAGTTGATATGTGGATATCCTTCCTCACTGTCCTCCTTGTCTGCGGGCTTGTCCGACTCCTTCTCCTTGTCCTTAGACTGTTTTCCCTGAAACTGCTGGATCAGGAATCGACATTGGCGAGTGGTATGCTTCGGGTAGATGATATTCCCCTCTTCGTCTTTCTTCGTGTGGATGTGACACGGCATATCCATCACGTCGTTCCCTTCCTTATCCTTTACCTTCTTAGGGTTCCAGGATCCTTTTGGTTTCCCTTTAAACTTTCCCTGAGTCACGGCCAGAGCCTCTCCAGGAGCTGCCGGTTCAGCCTTCCGCTTCTGTTTCCGACTGGTGTTTCCCTTTTCCGACTGACTCGGCTTGTGCTTGCCGCTTCGGAGTCGGTCTTCTTCTTCGCCGTTGGCGTATTTGGTAGCAATCTCCATCATCCGACTCAAGGTCATGTCACCGGTTCGACCAAATTTCAAACTCAATTCTCTATTCTTGACACCATCCTTAAAGGCGCAGACTGCCTGATGATCAGACACATTCTCCACAGTATGGTGCAAAGTGATCCATCTCTGAATATACTCCCTGAGAGTCTCATTGTTCTTCTGCACGCAGACTTGCAGCTCCGTCAATCCAGCCGGTCGCTTGCAAGTTCCTTCAAACGTTCTGATGAACACTCGGGACAGATCTTCCCAAGTGTAAATGCTGCTAGGAGGTAATTGAGTCAACCATGCCCTGGCAGAACCTTCCAGCATGAGGGGCAAATGCTTCATGGCCACCTCATCGTTCCCACCACCAATCTGAACCGCCACTCGGTAGTCTTCAAGCCAAGTTTCAGGCTTAGACTCACCAGTGAACTTGCTGACTCCTGTTGCCAACCTGAAATTGGGAGGGATAACTGCGACTCTGATAGCTCTGCTGAAACATTCAGGACCAGAAAAATGCACTCGACTGCTTGTGGGCGCATCTCTGTCGAGTCCACCTCGATGGGCTCTGTTCTGGTCGACTAAGCCTTGCACGATAATGGATCGCGCATCAAAGCCTGGTTCTCTGGGGTCGACTGGAACTCTTCGCCCCGCACTGAGCTGACGTCTGTCATCTTGCTGCCGAGGAGCGTAAGACCCACCCCTCGGAGGGGGATTGGGCACTCGACGCCTATCATCTCGGTCGAGTCGGTCACCATATTGGTCTCGCCGATTCTCGCGCCCTTCATGCCGCGGAGGCGATCTGGGGCTGTGAGCCGACTGAACCGTATTCGCAGCGACGGATCGACTGTGAATTCTGTTGCGCGACTGTGACACGGCCGAATTCTGATCTCCTGCTGCCCGGAGCAGATCCCTGATCTGCATCAAGCCTCTGCCAGCTTCCGACTGAGAGGGCTGGATGGACTCTGCTATACGGGTCGCAGCTGCTAAATTCTGGATTGGGGTCCGATATACCTGAGCCGGCGGGAAGAGTTGACGTCGACTGGTGTCGGGAACTCGTTGCCGCGCGCGCTCATCGAGTGCTTGCTGAAGATTCTCCAGTCGAGTGCGTTCGGCCAAATTGGCTAAATGAGCCTCCTCCAAGGCGCGAGCCTCGGGGGTTTCTCCTGCGATGGGAGTACGCAGGACATCCACGTTCCTGCGGCAAAGTTCCTCTCTTTGCAGAGAGTCGAGTGGCTCGGGTTGGTACTCTTCGTGGTCTCGTGCGGGGTCGCCTCCGTCGCCTGCCCCACCATCACGGGCGAAGCCAGGGGGACTGCGGGGCCCGTCGACCATCAGGATTTCCGCCGCTGGATCACTGCTATCGCACTCGGATGCAGTCTCTACGGAGCCAGTCGACAGATCGAACAGGCCGTAGAGAGATTCATCGGGCTCGATTGCCGCGACTTGAGTGGTGGCCGTCTGGCGAGCCACCGCGTGCCTCACCCACCGCTGAAGCCTCGACCGGCCCGAGCGCTTGCGCTGGCGGGAGACCGGGAGGGTGGTCGATGGGGGAGTCGACCGATACGGGGTCGACGGTTGCCGCAGCAGAATGCCGCAGACACATGCGCGAAAATGCGTCGCACCGCGGACGGGGAGCGCATCAACGTCGAGTGGAGCCTCCTGGAGCCAGGCGGAGTCGTCGGCGACGAAGGTGAGAGCACCGAGACGGATCTCTCGACCCTCAACCAAAACTCCAGCAGTCATCATGATGAAAGTACTCAGAAGAACCGCAACTTCTCCACAAAATCGCTAAAACACCTGCCCCACGGTGGGCACCAACTGTCGTGGTTCTAAGTCTGACAGTAGAGTGGGGGGTAGGTATGGAGAGGCAAGGTCCTAGCTATGGAGAGGTTGTAAACACAAGAGATGTACGAGTTCAGGCCCTTCTCGGAGGAAGTAAAAGCCCTACATCTCGGAGCCCGGAGGCGGTCGAGTGGATTATGAGTATATGAATTACAGGGTGCCGAACCCCTCTGCCTGTGGAGGGGGCTGGCTTATATAGAGTGCGCCAGGACCCCAGCCAGCCCACGTAATGAAGGGTTTATGGTGTATTTAGTTCGGGGCGTTACTGGTAACGTCCCACATAAAGTGTCTTAACTATCATAAAGTCTACTTAACTACAGGCCGTTGCAGTGCAGAGTGCCTTTTGACCTCCTGGTAGTCGAGTGAGTCTTCGTGGTCGAGTCCTTCAAGTCAGTCGAGTGAGTCCCTCGTTGGTCGACTGGAAGGTGACCTCTTCTAAGGGTGTCTTTGGGCAGGATACTTAGATCATGTCTGTGACCCTACCCTAGGTACATGACCCCATCATGAAACCCGTGTAGCAGGCTGGGCGTAGTGTTTTGAACACCTAATGATTTCTATTAACAGAAAGCAGGGGGTATCCCCTTTTGCTCATATAAATAAATAAATAGCAGAGGCCCTGTCGGGTAAGCTTTGTTCTCATTCGAAGACGTCGAGCAAATTGCAGTCCAACAGCAAACTATGTCATCAAATTCAAGTTTCACAGCCAAATATGAGTACAACTGAACAACAATGTCATCATGTTTTAGTTGTCATACAATCACCAAACACAAATCAACATACATAACAAATTACAAAAGCAATGTATTCATCATCCGCAGCAGCAGCGTCAACATCTTCGCCATGTGTATCAGTCTGAATCGTAATTCCCCATGGTGTCAGCTTCTTCTTCGTCCTCAACGTCCTCGAACGTTGGCTTCTTCTTGATCAACTCTTGTATGTCCACAACATGATAGGCAATCTTTTCGCTGGTGTCATTGACGTGATTGTTCTCAAATATATTAGGAACATTTGTGTTATCTTGTACATCAGGAGCAGTGTAAGCATCATCTTGTTGTGCAACTTCATTAAACGAATTCCTGTGCTCAAACATTTGCAATACTCTCCATCATCGCTACGTGCAAATGTGTCTTCCAAGAAAAATATCTGTGTTGCTTGATTTGCCAAAATAAAAGGCTCGTTGGTCTGGTACGCTGCCTTGACATTGATGGATTTGAAATAATCATCAGCTCTGGGTTTTGCGATCCTGGAAAACAGGTTATACCAACGACAGCACAACAGAACCACACACCGATGATCCTCGAAACTGGAGATATACTGCAACTGAATAATGTCTGTTATGTTAGCATACATTTCAGTTGTCTCTTTGTCATATGTATCCGTGCTCATGATGGCACTATTTTGTGTCTTCCTGCCTTCGTCTCGTGCAAGGGTGTTGTAGCGCACATCTCCAACAATGCAAGATTCATAATGTCTTACCCGAGTATTAGGACCCATTGCTAGTGAGTAAAGGGCATCATCAACTCCCTGCCCATCCTCCCGCATCTTCTTAACCTATGGTTAGAAAATAGACAAGCTGATCATCTTATGTACTCAATATATTAAAAAAAACTGACAGTGCACTTCAAAAGCTTACATGGTTCTTAAACCATTTCGCAAATCCTGCCATAACCAGTTTGTCAATGTTTCTTGGATTTTGCGGCAGTAACTCCTCCTTGTAGATGCTGCATAACATAGTGATCGCGTCAAACATCTAAATATATAAGAATGTGCTGCAAGTTTAGTAGATTATGATGTATAAGCTGCAGTACTGCACTTACTTGATATAAGGTAGTATCTCAGGACAGTTATTCAACACATACCAAACCATTTTGTCCAAATCTTTAGGTTTGTCCTCTTGTCGACTCTTCCCTGTAACTTGAACAGAATAATCGAAAACATTGAGCCCGGGATTGTCTTCACCCACCTCTTTGCTAAGCTGATCAGCTGTTTCAATGTATTTTGAGCAGAATGTCAATGCTTCTGTAGCAATGTAGGACTCTGCAATGGAACCCTCGGGTCTAGCTCTGTTCCTAACATAGCCCTTGAAAGTGCCTAGCCGCCTTTCAATAGGGTACATCCAGCCATATTGTACTGGACCTCTAAGTAGTGCCTCATCAGGTAGATGAACAACCAAATGCACCATCACATCAAAGAAGGCTGGAGGATATATGTTCTCAAGGTCGCATAGGATAGTGGGTATCTTGTCTCTAAGACGCTCGAAAGCATCTATCCTGATATTCCTACTGTAGAGTTCCCTGAAGAATTATCCCAACTCTACAACTGCTCTGTATAAGTCAGGGCGGCCCAATCCTCTAAGGATAACAGGTAAAACCCTTTGAAGTAGGACGTGGCAGTCATGAGTTTTCAACCCTTGTACCTTGTTTCCATCTGCACTGACTCTCCTTTCAGGGTTGGAAGCAAGTCCATGTGGGAATCTCACACGTGACAGGACCTTGCAGAATTCTTTTCTTTTTACCTTGTCCAAGATGTACACAGCTGGTGCCATATCCCGTGGTTTACCTTCATCTTGCACCTGCAAATCCTTTCTGTTACCCAGGTGTGTCAAATCAATCCTAGATTTTAAGGTATCTTTCGTCTTGCCTTCAATATTAAGAAGTGTGCCGATAATACTATCACATATATTTTTCTCGATGTGCATCACATCAAGATTATGCCTTAGATCCAAATCTTTCCAATACCCCAAGTCCCACAAAGTGGACCTGCAGGTAAACAATAATATCTCTTCTACCCTGACATGCTTCCTTTTCCTGCTACCATTACCAGGATGGTTTCCTGGTGCAATATGCCTGACCTTCTCTAATTCCACTTGCAACTCATCGGCGGTGAGCCTCTTTGGCGCATCACGGTTTTCATGCTTTGCACTGAACACATGTCTTCGGTATTTTCTAGGATGCGGCTTGTCCTTGGCAAGGAAATGGCGGTGTCCAATGTAACAGATCTTGCTAAGTATTGCGTATGATAGCGGATTCCTGTCACAGTGAACACATGCATTGTAACCATGTGTCGTTCGCCCTGACATAGTGCCCAAAGCCGGATAATCATGGATGCACCAAATTATAATAGCACGCAGAAAGAAATCAGCTGGTGGGCTGCTATATAGGTCTCGAGTGGGAACACCCTTCCATAGCTGTTGAAGTTCCTCCACAAGAGGCTCCATGAACAAATCAAAATCCTTTCCAGGACTTTTTGGACCTGGGATGAGCAAGGCCATCATGTAGTTTGATTCTTCGGTGCAGACATTTGGAGGCATGTTGTAAGGGATAACAAGCACTGGCTACATGCTATATGTGGCGCTCTGGTGGCCAAATGGGTTAAATCCATCTGAAGCTAAGCCAAGTCTAATGTTTCTCGGGTCAGCAACAAACTCTTTGTGTTTATCATTGAAGCTTTTCCACTCACTACCATGAGATGGATGGCTCATTACATTCTGATATCTGTGCTCCTGGTTCCTAGAATGCCATAGTACATTCTCTCTTGTTTCAGCATCATGAAACAACCTCTGCAATCTTGGTGTAATTGGAAAATGTCTCAGAACATTATGAGGAATCCTCTTCACAGCATCGCCATCTTTCCATCTTGATGATTTGCATTTCGGGCATTCACTTAAGTTGGCATAATCCTTCCGGAACAAAACACAATTATTCTTACAAACATGGATCATATCATATCCAATTCCAACTGCATGAAGGAAATTCTTCATTTTACTGTAGCTGTGTGGCAGCTCAGACGCATCTGGGAAAGATTCACGGAAAGCAGCCAACATCTCATCGAATGATTTGTTGGTCATCCGCTCAGATGTCTTCACCTGAAGAAAGGTGACCATAGCTGAGAATACTGATAGCTTATTTCCTGGGGTGACAACAACGTTGCATTGTTCCAACATGCGGGCCCACCGTTTTTCTTCTGCAGGTGAAAGTTCACAGAATGCACGAGCATTTTGTAGCATTGTTTCAATGTTGGTGAAAATCACTGGCTCCGCCACCACCACCTCCTCCTCCTCTTCCACCTGAGCATCAGGCAGATCAAGATGGTGATCTGCTGCTTCCACATAGTCAATTACATTGACGTTCACAGCTTCACCATGATGAACCCACCTAGTATATGTGACCGACATCCCATACAAGTGTAGATGATTTTGCACAGTTGACTGGGGTCTTGTAACTGAATTCATACAACTGCTACACGGGCAGAGCACATCTGATTTCGGACCACCGTACTCAGCTCTAATAAAGTTCATGAATTTTTCAACCCCCTCGACATATGCAGCGGAGAATCTTCGAGCTGAAGTTATCCAAGTCCTGTCCATCTGTTAGACATACAAATTAGTTCTTCTACTAGATATTACAGGAAAAACATATATGCTTTTTTATGAAGTCCAGAAAAAAATACCTAGGTCGATGTCTAAAGCTATGGCAAGATATTTGGACGAGTAGATCTAAGTAACGAAATATATGTAAAGCTAATTCAGCAAACAGATTTGAGTGCCAAATTATGGTAGGCTGTTTCAGCAGTTAATGAGGCCGAGCACACAACCATCAAAGTAACGAAGGCCATCGCAGCAACAAAGATCGAGAATAAAATGGTGTAGAGCTATTTCAGCTAACAGATTGGCTACTAGACCATGGCAATCTACGTCACAATAAATATATGGTAGGATATTTTAGCAACTAATCGGCCTTGGCATGCCATCTCAGCTAAGCAGGTTGAGTGCAGAACAGGGCAAGGAAGCTTCTTAGGCAGAGCATATTCACAGTAAACTACTTCGGCAAACAGTGAGATTAACAGCGTCTATCAGCTAACATTCAGCGGTACACCGACATGAACAGGGCCTCAGTCTAGAATGCGCGTACCGTGGGAGAAGCTGACCGCCGTGCATCTCCACACGAACGTCGCCAGCGGTGACGGCGCTGACCACCGTGCGCCTCCACAAGAACGTAGCTAGAGGTGGCGGGGCGGCTAGTGGACGGCAGTCTACGAGAGCGTATTATGGGAGCGACAGGATCGCCGAACCACGGCGCCGACGTATTGGTGCGGCGGGGAGGGCGTCTTTGGCAGAGCGAATGGAGTGGAGGGGGACAGGGGGGGTTTGGGGAATATTATTGGCAAGTTGGCCGAAGGGCGGTT
>NC_041380.1:110004969-110045456 GCF_002162155.2 Triticum dicoccoides | reverse complement strand
AGTGCAGACCCACATGTCAGTGAAGAGGCAAGCCGAGCGCGTTCCGTTTGCGTGAGCCGTGTGCAGGACCGAACGTGTGTGGGGTGCAATGCGACCGCGACAGGAGTGCTATGAGTGTACCGCATTTTTTCCTTTTAAACTAGGTGCTTCGCCCCCTAAAAAAATATGTTGCTTCGCGCGATCCATCGATACTACTACTAGTTCATTTTTCCCGACTAAAACGGCGCGGCCGGGTCTTTTCCCGCGCGATATGCTGGGAGGTTGGCTTAGTTGGGTTTTTAGGACGAGTAATGCTACACCTACGTAATCCCAGTTACGTAATTAACGCAATGTGAAACGTGTGAGCTGTTGATTGTAGATTGGGGGGAGGGAGGGGCCCACCACCATGAAAATCAGGGGAGGAGAGAGAGAGGCAGTTTACGTTAACCCTTTCGTAGGTTCCCGTAGATGTAGAAAGATGTGTCCGATCCTGCAATATAGGCCGTCCGATCTATATCTAACGGATAGGAAGGAAACTATGACAATTTACCCGCACTCCTCTCCACATTTGCAGATAAGGCTTTCCCTCGTTCATCCTTTTCTCCCACAAGATCTTGATCTTCCGTGCAACGCACGGGCATCTTGGTAGTACTCCTACAATATGTATATTATTATTAAAGTTCATACACACCGGCCGAGATTAATGCAAACACGACAGATTTTCATTACATTTTGAACTTTTATAGGACAAAAAAAATAAAAGAAACCCGACCCTAAACCTATTCTACGGCGGCAACCGACGTCCTCCACCTGTGATCTCCATGTACGGGGGTGGGGTTCAAGACCCGTGAAGTGAAGGTGCGGTCTCCGGCGAGGAAAAGTAGAACACAGGAGAAGGACCAGCCAGTTGGCACACCATGCCCTGCCGCCTCCCATGCCCTACTCATCCTCGGAGGAGTCCCCGACCTCGGCAGTGCCGGACGTTGGACGGCGGCAAGTAGGTCGCATGGCTGATGGTGCTCCCGTCGCCGGCCGCCAGCGTGGCCACCGCTTGTGCGGCGATTTGAGCAAGGGCGGCGACCTCGAGCTCCATCCCTGAAGACAAGCTCTCCTGCAGAGCGTTCGCGCTTGCGGTCATGGCTGATGTGGTTCTAGGTAGGAGGACGATGCACTGTGGTGTGGAGGTTAGCTGGGCGTTGCCGCTTTAAGTAGCGCATTCCGGTGAGCCAAGCGTCCGGGTGCGTCATTAAGTCGCCGGTGTTGGTTCTGTGGGCACCGAGCCTCTTAGTGACGACATACGAATGGACAGCATGAATGCAGGCAGCTGGCGCCGGCTGGGAACGCACCGCGCGACGGCGCGAGGGATGAGGGTTTTGGTGTGCAAGGGTAGTCAGCTGCAGTCGTGGCAATGTTGGAGATGCCCTTTGCTCACATGCGATCCCCGCATGTCATTGAAAAGCAAGACGACCCGGCATGGTCTCAGGTCCAGAGGATGTAGTTGGCCGCGCTACACCACTCCACGGACGCGTCGCAGAGCCCCGTGCATCCTCGATGAGCTGGGTTTTGGGGTGTGTTTGGATTGTGGCCAAAGTGCACCTTGCCAAAATTTTGGTCATGACCAAAAGATTGGTCTTTGTTTGGATGGTTGCCATTTTTTTGGCATGCCAATGAACTCTAGCCAACTCTAGTTCATTTTTCTTGCCAATGTCGGCCAAATCATGGGCAACCAATACCTCAACCAAAATTTTGGTCATGACCCAAAGATTGGTCTTTATTTGGATGGTTGCCATTTCTTTGGCATGCCAATGAACTCTAGCCAACTCAAGTTCATTTTTCTTGCCAATGTCGGCCAAATCATGGGCAACCAATACCTCAACCAAAATTTTGGCTACCCAATGCTTTGATGGGGCAACCTTGGGCACAAACCAAACATACCGTTGGTCGTGCCACAGCACTAACGCCACCCTCTGCAAACTGAAACCGACCGTGTCTAGCGACGATATGAGCGTGTCGCTCACCGCGGTCGCCGTGTCCAGAGGCGGTGTTGGAGCTGCGCCCCGTTGTTGGCCCCAACGACCCACATGAACGGTTGTCGGTGGCGAGGAGGTCGTGGGCCAGCTCCTCCATTGGGCTAGTCTATGATACGTCGTCCCGACGGCTGTGCCCCACATGTCTGTTTCCCTATTTTCCCGGCCATATTCGAGCGTCAGTGCTCCGCGTTGCGCATTAGGCCTTTCACTATGTAGGCCAAGCGAGACAACTTATTGTTTATTTGAGCCGTTCAAGTATAATCATGTGGCGTTTGCTTATTTCTCATTCCTCTCCAACCCTCTTCTCCATCGATCATGTCGCCCTCCAGTCGAGTCCATCCTCCCGCATGCCTCATTTGAACATTCCGCCGAGTATCATTCGCATGTACCCACCCTAGTCCTCTTTCAATAGATCTCCGGACCCCGAGATGAAATCGAGAGGGAACGAGTGGGGGCACGTGATACCTAAGGCGGATTCAAAATTTTGAACCGGTGATCATAGCATCCGCAAATCATATATAAAGGGTATTCAATGTTCGTTTCGTTTTTGAACGTACAATATACTCCCTCCTATCCTTTCTAGTTTACATATAAGTTTTATGTGTAGTCAAAGTATATCTACTTTCATAAAAAAGGTATCAACATTCAACAACGCCAATCAATATTGTTAGATTCGTACATACTCCTAGATTTGTACTCGAGATGGTTTCCAATTTGACTACTGACAAGATTAATAGTACATGAGATGTATAATGTGAAAATTATATCATTGGAAACTCCTTTCACATACGAATTTGACCGTATGCTTTGTGTAAGTTGCATGTCATATATTATTACTCTAACATTTGGTCAAAGTTAGCCTCGAAAAACGCATTAGACCCTGTATGCTTTGTGTAAGTTGCATGACATATAGGAGTATTATTACTCTAACATTTGTGTAAGTTGCATGTCATATATTATTACTCTAACATTAGGTCAAAGTAGTGGAAGTGGATCCTCTGACGTAGGTATCCCTGCCTTACCCTCCCTTTCGGTCACTTACTGGCGGACCCCATTCTTGCTAGGCCACGCATGTCAGTTACTCAATGGGTTCGGCCACGTCAGGGGATCCTCATCCGTAGTATACTCCCTTAGTTTTTATTTACTTCACATAAAACGGAGGGAGTGGTGGTACAATAAATGACGCGGGCAGGGGAGGGGGAGGGACGTCGGTTTGCTCTCAACTGCGGTCCCACAAGTGAGTGAAAACGCAAGGCGAAGCGCGTTCCATTCGGTGAGCGACGTGGAGGGTCCAGCATGCCGGGCTGCAATGCGAACGCGACAAGAGCGATGTACAATCAAAACCGATTGACCGGTCATCACCGGAACCAGTATTGACACCAGAACCTTCGCTACTCGGCCTACGCCAGCCACTGCCTTAAAACCACACCATATCTCCAGCCCATTCCCCCACCTTTCGATCCCCTAGCCCACATCAAGCGTCCCCTAGTTTGCCGGAAAGCCATGGTGCGCCGCAAGATCTCTTACTACAAGATGCTGACGCCGGAGCGCTGCGCAGAAATCGCGGCGGCGGTTGGCGCCACAGACCTCCGTTCCCAAGCTCGCTTTGCGGTGGGCCAATCCCTGAGTTCTATGGAGCCAAGCTACAAGGAGGAGGAAGTCGATCCAATGTTCATGGCGGAGGTCGCAGCGTAGAAGGCCCCCGATGGGTATGAGACGATGGACGTCGACTTCGTGCCGGCGTCCGAGTCCCCCATGGTGCAGGCGGACCAGCGGTTCATCATGGCGATACTAAAGGAGGACCGAGAGGCAGAGGCTCAACTCGACGCGGAGCGCGCGCATGCCGCTGCCATCGAGGCTCTCCTGCAGGCGGAACCGGATGTTGTGGATGTGAATCGGGCGGCGGAGGCTCAACTTGAGGCGGAGCGCGCGGATGCCGCTGCCATCGAGGCCCTCCTGCAGGCGGAACCGGATGTCCTGGACATGAACCGGGCGGCAGAGGCTCGACTCGACGCAGAGCGCGCGGATGCTGCTCTCATCGATGCCCTCCTGTAGGCAGAACCGGACGTCCTGGACTTGAACCGGGCGGCGGAGGCTTGACTCGACGCGGAGCGTGCGGATGCCGCTGCCATCGAGGCCCTCCTGCAGGCTGAACTGGACGCCCTCGACTTGAACCGGGATGTGCTCTCGTTCGTGCAGAGCGCCCGCATGCTCCGCTTGAACGAGTAGCTGGAGGCCAAGGACAACCACGGTGCGGAGACACACGTCGGCAGCGACGGCTCGTTCACGCCGGCAGCCAAAGACGACGAGGTCGTCTCTTTCCGCGAGCAGTGATAGTTTTTCTTCATTTTGTTGTTTTTATGGATCTTTTGCTGTGTAAAAACATATATTTGTTACGCAAGTCGCCTGACTTGGGTCAGTCTACCATTTCAGGCGGTTGGATGAATATCCTATGTCTCCTAACCCCCCTTTCCTTCTTCCTCACCTCTTCTTCTTCCCCAACACACCACCGCACGGGCCGTATGGATACTCCCCAACATGCGGTTGGATAAACATACTCTATGAATGAAAATTATGTGTCAGCGATAGGATGGCTGAGTTTGGTGTGTTCCCATGCGACAACACGTGTCAGTGAGGGTGCGTTCCCTTGGTTGGGTTTGCGGCGTGCAGGAGCGCCCGTGTTAGGGTGCGGTGCGACTGCGATAGTCGTGCGCAAGTGTACCTCCTTCTCAGTTTGAAAACTTTAGGAAAGCTTGGAAAAAATGTGTGGTGAAGTTTGGCAATGCAAGGCCTAGACCCAAACAGGATAAGTACGTACGTACTAGGAGTACTAGTGTTAAAAAAGAATGGCTGGGTTTTCCTTCGCGGGATTTAATCGATACAAATCCTCGTTTCACGTGTCATATTTTTTTCTCCAAAGACCAAAGAGTTAACCATCTCACTCCTCATCGCTTGATTAATGCAGCGCCATGCAAACCAACCTTCTCACTTCCGCATGCATGCAGGGGATATTAATGTCCTTGGTTGCTAACCCCATCAATTTTGCCTCGATTAGTGTTAGTGGCCCTTTGCAAATTGTAATTTTGATATACTGGCCTTGTGTACAAAAAAATGGAGGTAGTAACTATATTTCACTTCCTTCCCCATTGCGGTGACGTCGACGATATTTTTTTTGGTGGTTTGGCGAAGTGCGTTCGACGGAGAACACCATTGAGGGAGACCACGGTAAGTCGTTCGCAAGTGCCGCTTGCAAGCCGAGACAACCGCCTTATTTGCATCCAGGAAGTCCTTTACTAGTACTACTATAACTAATGCGGTGAGATGGCTTCTCGAAGAAGACAATGGAGAAGTGGAGTCAACGAAGAGTGAAATGATGGTTGCTTCGTCCGTGCTTTTGTGATTTGACGCCTCACTGCTTTGTGATTTGTGATAGAAGGGACAGGGGAGTAGACTTTGTGCTCTATACTGTACTACATGCGTCCAAGCATGGGAGAAAGAGGAGAGACATTGCATTTTCCTATTCCTTCAATCAATCAATCAGGGAGCTTCGGTTCCATCCTTTTGGCTTTGGCAACACCGTCCACAATGGTTCCAACAATGCCAAAGGCTATTTTCACATTTGGCTACACATTGTGGATGCCCTTAACCGTACCACTTGGTTTTGCTCCTGTGTGCTATCTATACAAATCTCAATTATTTTGATCTAAAAAATTATAGAATCGAGATTAGTAAAAAGGAGGTGATTTTGCCGCGCGGATGGCGGGGGAGGTTTCTTATTTTCGGAGGATGTTGTCCTGGCGGTTTGCTAACATGCGGTCCCACGTGTCAGTGCTTTACCAAGCCGATCCACGTCCCACATGAGGCAGAACAACGGCAGAAGCAACACATGGTTAAGTTGAAGAAGATGAGGGAGAAGCGGATTTAGCAACGAGTGAAATGATGGTTGCTTCGTCCCTCCAACTTAACTGCGGGAAAGATGCAGCTTTGTGAATTGACGCCTCATTGCTCATTACTACGCCGGTGCCATGAATGGGGTGCTTCACCCCGGCTGCTCTGCACTCTATTCCGGTATGGCACGTGGACCCGGTAGCTTGATGTCCCACATGTCGGCAAAAGGGACTAGAAGATTTATGAAAGCGAGCGCTCCACTCTTACGACGGAGGAGTAGACGACACGACGGCCCAGTGAACTGTCACTTGTACTGTATAGTACTATAGTTTTGCTGTTTCGCACGATCCATCGATACAAACCTGATTAAACAGGAAAGGCAGGATTTTTCCCGCGCGGTAGATGATACTGGCCATACATTTCAAAGGCAATTTTAATGTATGCAAACTGAATAATTATAAGTAACAATATGATATCTAGTAAAACTAAAAACACATATGATTTATTGTGTTAGAGTGTAGTAGTAGTGCTGTATTGCATACCTGTTAGATATAACATGCGAGAACGTGTAGAGATGTAGTTTTGGAGGGCCTACAGAGAGAAAAGCGTACTACGGTCACCGAACTTCAGAATAAGCTGATTACGGTCACTATATACGTTTTGCGGTGATTATACGGTCACTTGCTCACAGCTCAGCATTGGATTGCACTCTGTTGACCGGCCAAATAGTCTGCGTGGCACCATGTGGACTAGTTAAATTGACCACGTTCGTTGTGGGTCCCACCTGTCAGTTCGCATAGGCAAAAGGTCAGATAAACACAAATTTACGCAGGCGCGACAAGGCTCCAACCTGTGCGCGGGAATCACCTGGCTGTGTATGTGTCTGTCTGGGCCTGATGTGTGCGCATGCACATGTAGGTTGAGCACTTGAGCGTGAGAGTGTGTGTTGGTCGTGTGGTGTACTGGTGTGTGCATGCATGCACGCGTGTGTGCATGTGAGTGTTGCGTGCATGCATGCGTGGCTGCGTGTGTATGTGTGAGTGTTGCGTGCATGCGTGGGTGCATGTGTTTGTGTGAGTGTTGTGTGGATGCAGTTTGTGTGCATGCGTGCGTGTGTGTATAATCACCACACCAGCTCCTGTGTGTTAAAACAGACGGCTCGGCATACCAATACAAGGCCACCTTGCCCGTTGTGCCTGCGGTCATGACTTCGAACCACCGTCCAAATATTTTTTTGTCATTTGTTTTCATTCTTACTAGCAAGATGCCCGTGCGTTGCATGTAACACCAAGATGCATTTGTATGACTTGTTTATCTTGTGAGAGAAAAGGATGAACGAGGGAAGGCCTTATTTGCTGGAGAGGTGTGTGGGCACCTTTTTGCAAAATTGCCATAGTTTCTTTCCTATCCGTCAGATATAAATCGGACGGCCTATATTGCAGGATGGCAGGCACACCATCATCACCAACTCTGTTTTTATAAGAGTGTATTTTATGTATTTTATAAGAGTGTATATGTAGAGTAGATACAAGTCGACAGGTGGGCACGATGGTAGTGAGTTAATGTGATGCAACACTAGAGGTGCCACGTGGAGCGTTTAACTGGTCAACTAGTCATGTCATGAGCAAATACAGAGTTGTACGGTGAGCCCGTGACTGCATAATAACCACTAAACGTAAATGGTGACCGTAATGAGTGATTCTGAAGTCCAATGTACGTATCATTCTTTTGCTTCAAATACAATGATCGTCATTGCATATATCGCGAGAGAAAGATGAAACATGCGTGAATTTTCTAGGGGCTTACTTTTAGAGGACCTGGAGATAGTTTTGTGTGCTTACGTGAAAGGGGCGTACAGTGGGGGTATGCGATGGAGAGAGAGACGCTCTTCGTTTCTCTTTATTATGACTAACTTTGTATATAGTATAAATATATACAAATTCACAGTGCGGAATAAATATCATTGTGGGCAACATGCAATGCAAATTAGCGTTCATACTCCTCCATATAACTTTGTAATGTTGTATATATGTAGAAACTCTAAAATAATTTTTTGGCCACACTTTATTCAAAAGGAATGTTGTATGCGAAATAAACGTGAAGAGAGGGCTTTTTAGATCAATGGGGTACGTGATGTAACATGTGTGAATGTGTAGTTGATGCATTTGGCGGGGCCTAGAGATGTATGTGTGTGTACTACGTATTCGAGAGAGGCATGGATAGAGCGGCCGACCGGGGGGCGTGGGAGAGATAGCACGAGAAATGAGAGTGGTCTAGAGAGAGAGAGACGAATATGACGTCACGACAAGAGATTCCATTCCCTTGAGTGTGTATATGCAAGGGGGAGGGAATAGAGGCACCATGAGAAATTTTCTGTGTGTGTGGTGTTTGTGTTGGTATGTGTGGGTGTGAGAAGATAATGAGACGTGGGGGCAGAGGGTGTGTCACCGCGTGAGGTCCGGTGGGTCGAGGTGAGGCCCTTCATTCTGTTCCGTCCTGCGCCACATTGGTTGGCCCGTGATGCATTTAGGAAGACCCATGGATGACTAGTCATACAAGACAAAGATAGCAGAATTGTTAAGGACTCTGTGTCCACTGACAAAGCCGGCTAGGATTGTAACCCTAGGTTCTCAGACTAAATTAACCCCTTTATCTCTGATATTACTATTCATCCAACCTAACTTTAAGGGGCATCCTACAGAATGCTCTGCTAGAATCATACTCGTCGATTAGGAAGAGAGGTGTGAGACAATGCGTGAGAGATAGGCGTAAAGATAATGTGCGTACATGAGACACGTAGGCAGGTCCATGTATATAGAAAGGGTCGATCAGGATTGTGCGTGTGTATGTTTGCGAGAGGAAGAGTGCTTGTGATAAAGGTTAGTGAAAACAGTTGTAAATGGTTACGAGAGGGAGGGAGGGTTATATCTAGAGCATGTGTGCGAGAAAGACACCCCGGGAGAGAGTGTGTGAGCATGTGTGAGAGACCACCGATTGAGAGTTAAACTACACGTAAAAGACTGCTCTACACATTGATTTAAGATATAAATTGTATCCAAATATTAGGATGGGATCATGATATTTGCAATTCACGTAAGGAGCGTCATTGATCCATCAGACATCTAGATTCTATCGAATTTGAGCATGTCTATGTTATTATTCGACACAATTGATCCACATAGTTAGTATTTTGAACTCCAGACAATGCATCGCTTTAGCAATCGAATATAAACGTGAGTATAGTTCATGTTGTGTGTGTAAAGCACATTATACATATGAAAGTTACACAACGGACATTATAAATAGCTACTACCTATGAACTAGCATACATTTGAATTCAACTTAAGGTGGTTTAAAAAATCGAATTCAACATGAAGTCCATTCAATTATTTGAATTTGATATCATGGCATTTGTAAACCATACCTAAATTATGGGGGCACCAATCTTTGCTCTCATTTTGTACATAATAGCATAGGTAGTCGTGTACAAAATAGATTCAAATTTAGCTCCTCCATTCCAAAATAATCGTAGTTATAGGATTTTCAAGTGTCAAAATTTCAAAAAGAAGCGGATAATTTAATGAGGTTTTCAAACATACAAGGTCAAATATAACGTTGTATATTTAGGTCAATCCTCATAGTTCAAGAGTACTCTAAACGTGAATGCTTGTGTTTCAAAATTTCGAACGAAGCGCCAAAAGAGCCTCTACTCGCCCGAAACCACGTGAGACCAATGTTTGGTAGTACAAGGAAATTACTTTTCTAATAACTCCGACCCGTGAAACCTACCAGCCCGACGTCCAAAGGTCTAAATCGGGGTAGGTTTGTAGCTTCATCTAGACGCCACGCAACCGCATCCGAAAAACATTCATACACAATGGCCGCCTAAGCACACATGCGCGCGGCCGAAATCGCTCCCGCCCACTATTTGGGACACCTGGGATTACCATCCTACCCCCGACCCGCAGTAGGTCCGAAACTTAAGAGGGGGCAAAGTTTGTACTTTCCCCAAATTTCAAACAAGCGTGTCCCATTTCTGTTCAAAAAAGCAAAAAACAAGCGCGTCCCAGACCGAAACATGGTTCCCCCACCCGTCCGATTCCCCATGTGCACTCCGTGGGTGCCAAAACTACCTCTCCACCAGCCGCGAAACCCCGGCGTCCTCCGTCCGCCACCCCATCCCACCCATCAACTGCCGCCCTCCTCCATCACGCCGGAGCCGATACCCCGACATCGTCGTCCACCGCAACCTCAACCGCAACGCCCTCCACGGCTTGTAGTTGAAGCCGAGGCCGAGCTATCCGTACCTGAGCTAGTTCAACCACACCGTCCTGCGCCTCACCGCTGCCGCTCCAACTTCGCCACCCTCCACCGCACCGGAGTTGTTCCTCCTACGCCGTCCTTCGCCGCCTCGGATCTGTTTCCCCTCCGCCGACATACGGCCACGGCAACACAGTCAAGAATTTGGCCATGGGTTCGTCCAAGTCTGCACCCTCCAGAACATCGGTTTCCCCGGTAAAAAGAAGAAAATCGGCGCGACTTGTTGAGGTGACCACACCGGCAACCGAAAAAGGTACTCCTATTCCCTTATTCGTGCAAATCTTACGTCTCTGCTTGCATGGTATTCATCCCACAGCAGACACTAGTTGACCGCTTCTTCTTGATACTAGATGTTCCTAGTAACTCGCGATGCACAAGGTTTCTCCTCATATACTATTTTACCTTAGCTAGAGGTCCGTTGCCCCCCTGAATTTCAATTTCTGGCCACTTGATTCCCAATTAACGGAAGCATTCCCTGGCGTAACAGGCGCTAGTACGCCTATTACGCCGGGGAAGCAGCGCCTTGGTGTTTATCTTAGGGGCGTGTGCGGCCTAGAGCTACTGACGCCCGATCTGGAGGTCGGCCGGGATTAAAGGGATGGCCTGGGGGCGCTGCCAAGCACGGCGGTGGTGTGAGGTCGATGGGAGGGCGGGGCGGCGGACACAGGGGTCTGGGCCGGTGGTCGCTGGCGGTTCGAGAAAGATCGTCAACAGTGACTGGCGGGAGGTAGACGAAGGCCATCTGCCCGTTCCTTATAGATCAGACGGTTCATTAAAAAATCGACTAACCTATTTATTTTCAGTTGACTGTTATCTTAGATATGACCACATGTGGTGGTGTGCTGGAGGAGTACTTGCATTTCCTGTGCTCATATATTACGAAATCATACATAGTAGAATCTAATTTTGTTTGCCATGCAATGTTGTGGAGCTATCATATGTCTCCTATCATTTATTTTTCAGCCACCTGCTATCTGCTACTTTTATAGTGCACTAGTTCTGCACACACTTCACCCTTACTCTCACTATTGTGTTTTTATGCAAGGGTATTTCAGACTCTGCTGCCATGAGAGAAGCCAAAAAGAAAAGAGAGAAGTCCCTCCAGTTTGGTGTGCAGGTAGGCAGGACACATTTCATCGCTATAATGGGTGCAGTGTCAGCAGATGGAGACGGTAAACGTAGCTCTGGAGTTGATGACCTCGCTCGCAATGAACCGCCATCCCAGGTGCTTGCTTTAACTTCGCGGTGTCATATGTGGTTGCATGTATCATATGGTGTCTAGCTTGTATTCAAAAGGCCGAAGTCGGTAAGATAAGGAAAGATATTTTTTTACATGAACCACCATCCTGTGAGCACCAGAAGACAAATAGCTAGTCAGGGCACTGGCCGAGCCAGTGACAAGCCCAGCAAAGGTAGGCATCACCTGGAAGCCAACTAAAAAGCTACGATGGTGGTGAAGCAGCCCGCCTCCCACCAGGCTCTCAGGTCCTAGATGATCATGCTCACCACTCCAGCCGGATGTCTAGCTTGTATTGCTTCCAATTTGGTTAAATTGCATATGCTTAGCTTACACATTATACCTTTGAATATGACATGCCTTTCTGTTTTTGGTACATACTATTACATCTATGTATTAACCATGTTCTTCCATCAAACTAATGTTCTTGTGTATCCCTCATCAATCACTTATGACGAGGCAGGCAGGCAAGGGGACTACTCCTCATTTAAAGAATGCAGCGTCAGCCTCCCGACATGATTCTCAAGAAATAGAAATGCTAGATGAAGATAGTGAATGTAGCTCTGTAGTTGATTACAGCATTTCCCTTACACTAGCATCGCAGGTGCTTGCTCTAACTTGGCAGCGTGATATGTGGTTGCATGTTGCATATGGTGTCTAGATTGTTATTCTTCCAATCTGGTTAAACTGCATGTGCTAGTCTGCTTAGCTTATACATTATACCTGTTAATGTGACATGCCTTCCTGTATTTAGTACATAGTACATCTGTCTATTAAGCATGTCCTTACATAAAACTATTGTTTTTTTGTATCCCGCATCAATCAACATGACGAGACACCTTTAGTATATGCAGTGCAATATTAGTTGCATCTTTCATATGATTTATAGCATGCGCTGCTTCTAATTTGTTGAAATTCCATTTATGATGGGACGCTTTTAACTTGGCAGTCATATTGGTTGCATCTTTCATGTGGTGTCTAGCTTGCATTGCTTCTTATTTGCTAGAAGGGTTTCTGCTTAGTTTACGCAAACAGTTGTGAACATGCCATGCTGTCCTGTTTTTCGTACATATTCCATCTTGGTATCATGTGTTTGCCTTACATCAAAGTAGTGATTGTCAGTATCATGCATGAACGAGTTCTGAAGAGAGAATTTTATTGCTTTTTCTTGTCAGTTTTACTTGACAATTCAAAATCAATAAAGCGGAAGGAAGTTAGCAAGGCAGCGGATAAAGGTTCTCCTTCCGAACGGAGGGCCTCTACAGTTTCTACTCCTCCACACCCCCAAGATGATTTCCAAGACAACACATGCATAGACACTCAACAAAGCTGTGTTTATGATGAGCACGTCTCCCCTAGTGCAGCATCACCGGTGCTCCCTCTAACTTGGCACTGTTATATGTGGTTGCATGTTATGTGTGATGTCTAGCTTGTATTGCTTCTAATTTTGTTGAATTCCATCTACTTACTTTACACATTATACTTGAATAAGACACGTGTTCCTGTTTCTAGAACATACAATATCTGTCTATCACACCATGTTCTTACATTAAATTACTACTATTGTGTAACCTGCAACAATCACTTATCATAAGACACGTTTGACTTCGGAGTGTGATATAGGTTACATCTCACATTCTTTTCTAGCTTGTATTACTAATTTGTTGAAATGGCACTTATGACGAGACAGTTTTAACTTGGTAGAGTGATATTCGTTGCATCTTTCATATGGTGTCTAGCTTTCATTGCTTCTAATTTGTTGAAATGCCTTCTCCTTAGTTTACACATCATAAGCTGTGAATATGCAATGCTATGAATATGCAATGGTACTAATGACGAGAGACCTCTAACATGGTAGTGTGATGTTGTTTGCATCTTGCATATGATTTATTTCGTGTACTGCTTCACATTTGTTTAAACGCCGTTTATGATGAGACACTGTTAACTTGGCAGAGCGATATTTGTAGCATCTTTCATATGGTGTCTACCTTCCATTGCATTGCTTCTTATTTGGTGAAATGTCTTCTTCTTAGTTTACACATCATAGTTCTGGTTATCTCTTCCGTCCTGTTTTTCATACATATTACATCCTCCTATCATGTGGTTGTCTAACATCAAAGTTCAGTTCGTCTGCATCACGCATCAATTTGTTCTGAAGAACTAAATTGTTATTTGTTTTTCTTGTCGGCTTAACTTAACATGGCACAGAGAAAGAGGAAGAAACACAGAATGGCAGGGAATGAGAAGCGGATGAATCCTGCAGATTCTGCTGGTACTGATGGTGCAATAGAAGGTCAAAGTCCAGCGGAAAATTCGACAAACATGACATCCCATGCTACACGATTTGCAAAAAAAGACAAACAAAAACAAATATCTGCCACCAAACAAGCAGAGACAACCCTAGTTCTTGCAACACCTACCACAGTACTACCAGCTGCACGACGTACTCATGCGTCAACTGAGCTAGTAGCATGTTCCCAAGCTCCCTTGCCACCTGAAACTACTTCCCAAGCACTCTTGACACAAGACGAGTTGGCAATATCAGATGAACCTTGTGAGCTTCAACAACAAGAAGGTAGTTGCAGGAGTCAAGTTACAGTTGCATGCTTCTTTATATGTAGTCTCATAGTTTGATGTACACTAACACTTCCTATGTTTGTTGTTGGACTAGCACCTAGGTGCAAGAGGAAACAAACATTAGGTATAATGCTCGATAGGTTAACTAAATCTAGAGGAGGAAGAATGGAAATCCGTTTTGAGGCAGGTTTAAAAAGGCCACGTGATGCTACACAGTCAGCCAAGTTTGTATCAGAGGCAGCGGTTGCTGTTAGGTGTCATGTACGTATCCTCCCAACATGGATTTAATACAGGAATGACAAAGACGAAACCCAGTTCAACATCTTCCTCGACCATTTATCTGTAAGTATGGTTATGTATGGAAAATAGTAATATCATCTTGCTCTGTCCAATACTTTCTAGGTTGCTGATAATGAGACTCCCATAATTTTCAACAGATGAGGTTCAAGTTGGATAGCCAAGATGATGCAACCAGACAAGCTTGCACCCATGTTTTCAAGTCTGCTCTGCGACAGTATCGGTATAACTTGAGGAAAACTCACTTTGAAGGCAAGGCTAACAGTGAACTTGCCCAAACATCTCCAGTGGAAAATATATCTGATGAAGACTGGAGAGGCCTCATTAAACACTGGTCCGATCCGAAGTATCAGGTACATTATATATATGTCATCAGATCACATGTTGAAGTCCTATTTACGCATGTTCCACGCAAATCTATCTTCTTGTAGGTGAACTGTTCAAAGAACAAGGCCAACAGTATGAAAGTGAAATTCCAACAGACGACAAGATCTCATAGCTATATTGCACACTGCGAGGCTCTTGTAATTAGCTGTTGTTTCACTCTTTTTGCTGTACCATATTATCAGATCTATATTGACTTGTTCCTAATGTAGAGGAAAGCCCGCAAGGACCAAAAAGTACCTGAACCAAATGTTGTGGAAATCTTCAAGGACTGTCACACCAGCAAGAAGAAGGGCATGACTACACGGGTCAAAGCCGTTGTTGTAAGTCCTTAATCCTCATGCCTTTTAACTACTACTTACTCTAACTTGTGCCTTGAACTTCATGGTTTGGAGCCAATGTCTATTACTCTTTTCAATTTCATACACAATTGTCTTAGCGTATCATTGCACCTTACAAGGTTTAAAAGAGAGGAGTGATGTTCCTTTGATCTTGACCCGTAATCTAGTTCCGTGCTGGACTTGCCCACACAACGTTACAATTGCCTGTTTGTCTGTTCTCAGTTGTTTTGTGATATGAATGACATTATACTATGCTTACCGTATTATAAACTTCGTCTCTTTATCCTTAGCCCTCAATACAATGTGAAGAAATAGACAATACATTAGCAATGGTACATGGTCATATGTTTGGAACCTGGTTTTATTATGTACTTTGCAAGAAAATACAACTAATATTTTACATGGGTTCACCAGAATAAGTTCTGTATATAGACCAAAGCTATTTTGTTTGGTTTTGCTGCCTCCTTAATATCTTCTGTTCTGGTACTACTAATGTAAAACCTCAACTTTTCAGCGAGCTATGGAAAAAATGGTGGAACCGCCACCTTCTGAAGGTGGCAAGGCAACTATAACCACAATGTTAGCTCTTGCTGTAGTGGGTCAGTACCTGTCCACTAACAGTGCCAAAAGCACGTTCCTGCGTAATACTGGGTTGGTTGTTAAGGCAATATCGTCCAAACTGCCTCATGATCAAGATATGCAAGCTCAAAGCAATGTTGTATCTGCGCTCCAGACACAAGTCCATTCCCTAACAGAGACCCTTTGTGAAACAATGAGAAACATTGCTCAATGTCGTCAAGATATGCATGGTTTTGAAACCAGACTATCAGATATTTGCTATGTTGTTCAGGAGCCTAGGGGAAATGAAGGTGAGGGTTATGGTGCTCCATCGGACAATACAACATGAAAAAGTAACAGTCAGGTCAAATGAACTGAGCTTCTGAACTTCTGGTGGTGCATTTATCTCCTAGACTGTTAAGTTTTATGCCAACCTTCCTTTTGTTATATAGTTGTAATTTGTTTTGGTGCGATACAAAATTTATTCTTAACATGCAGCGACCGCCTGAAGAAAACAGCAAGCCATTTTTGTATAGTGTAGGGTGTTCCCTATATTTGCACTGGTGGCGATCTTTGATGCCGAGTGGATGTAATCTGTGCAATCGCCTTAATAGCCTAGCGTTAGTTTCGGCCTTATTTATTTCCTAGTCTTCTTTTTCCCTGGTTTTCTAGTGGCCGTAACTACCATGGGCCATATACGGGCCGTAGGATCCATGGGTCTCCTACGGGCCGTCGATAAATGGGCCTGTAATCGGTGGGCCTGGGGCCGTCGGATAAATGGGTCTACATGGGCCATAATCGGGCGTAAATTGATATCGGCCCAGCACGGTAACAGGCCGTTGACAGGCCATAGGACAGCAAAGGCTTAATTCTGTCACAGGTATAACGGGTCATTAATGGGCCAGAATATAGGACGGGCTGGAAACAGCGCAACGGGTTAACAGGCCAGAAACAGGCCGACTCTTGCCATGGGCCGAATTTGGCCCATTAGGGTAACATGCCAGTAATGGGCCGACTCTTGCCATGGGCCGAATTTGGCCCATTAGTGGAACAGGCCAGTAACGGGCCGACTCTTGCCATGGGCCGAATTTGGCCCATTAGGGGAACAGGCCAGTAACGGGCCGGAAGTAATCGAGGGCCGAAAAGGAGCCCAAGAACGTATGGGCCGTCAATAGGCCGAAAGCTAACACGGGCTGGAAATGGCCCATGTAAATCATGGGCCGTTAACGGGTATAAAGAAAATTACTGTTCATTATGGGCTAGAGTCACCGTGGGCCTTTACCTCGGCTGGCCTATTATGGCACACGAAAATCTTTTGGGCCTTTACCTGGGCCGCCCATTATGGCCCGCGAAATCTTGTGGGCCTTTAGTTGGGCCAACCCACTATGGTCCACAAAATCTCGTGGGCCTTTAGCTGGGCCGGCCCATTATGGTCCGCAAAATCTTGTGGGCCTTTAGTTGGGCCAGCCCATTTAAACTTGTTGGGTCGTGCCACATGTCGAGGTATCATAGGCGCCTTCTGTCCAGTTAGTGGATGACATCTGTCCCGATGATGAGCCGACACGTGTTTCCTCTAGCAAATGATGATTTTACACGTGGAAAATCCCCATTGATCGGGGCTGTTAACGGGTTATCGGATCCAAAACCCGACCCGATAGCTTAACGGCGTTCCGTTATGGTGGATGCCACGTGCCGGTCACCCTTGACGAAAGCACTTCTGTGACCCGCGATTTATCGTCATGGAAGCGGACACTTTCGTGATGATAATTTTGGTAATGTCATGGAACACTTCTACGACAGCATAGGTATGCCTATCTTGATTCTGTCATAAATTTGTCATGGATGTACATGCATGAAAAAAAAGTGACCTACTGTGACAAACACGTATCATCACAGAAGTGTATTTTTTTGTAGTGACGACAACGGGCCGAATAAAGGCCTTCCCATAAAGGCAAATGTGGTTGCACTGGGAAAACTCGATTTAGTGGCACCATGAACCGATCAACGATATGTTCAAGTTGAGTTATTATCAGGTTTAACTCAAAGTAAAACTAACTGGTGTCATGATATGCCAGGAAAATGTAACCTTACAATATGCAGCACATATCATCGGAAATAAATGGGTCAACCACATCATGTACTAACCATAATCATCAACAACTCATACCCCTTCTCTGGTTATTATTATTCAGCAAACTTAACCATGATGTTGATGATAACCCACAAGTATAGGGGATCGCAACAGTTTTCGGGGGTAGAGTATTCCACCCAAATTTATTGATTCGACAGAAGGGGTGCCAACGAATATTCTCAAATATTAATAGTTGAGTTGTCAATTCAACTGCACCTGAAAGACTTAATATCTGCAGCAAAGTATTTAGTAGCAAAATTAATATGGAAGTAATGATAACGGTGGCAAAAGTAATAGTATTGGTTCTATAGTCATTGTCACAGTGGCAATGGAAAAGTAACTAAGCAAAGATCAATATGTGAAAATCTCATAGGCAATGGATCAGTGATGGATAATTATGTTGGATGCGATTCCTCATGCAACAGTTATAACATAGGGTGACAGAGAACTAGCTCCAGTTCATCAATGTAATGTAGGCATGTATTCCAAATATATTCATACGTGCTTATGGAAAAGAACTTGCATGATATCTTTTGTCCTACCCTCCCATGGCAGTGGGGTCCTATTGGAAACTAAGGGATATTAAGGCCTCCTTTTAATAGAGTACCAAAATAGAGCATTAACACTTAGTGAATACATGAACTCCTCAAACTAGAGTCATCACCGGGAGTGGTCCCGATTATTGTCACTTCGGGGTTACCGGATCATAACACATAGTAGGTGACTATTGACATGCAAAATAGGATCAAGAACTCATATATATTCATGGAAACATAATTGGTTCAGATCTAAAATCATGGCACTCGGGCCCTAGTGACAAGCATTAAGCATAGCAAATCATAGCAACATCAATCTCAGAACATAGTGGATACTAGGGATCAAACCCTTACAAAACTAACTCGATTACATGATAAATCTTATCCAACTCATCACCGTCCAGAAATCCTACGATGGAATTACTCACGCACGGCGGTGAGCATCATGAAATTGGTTGATGATGACGATGGCGATGGATTTCCCTCTTCGGAGCCCGAAATGGACTCCAGATCAGCCTTCCCGAGAGAGATTAGGGCTTGGCGGCGGCTTCGTATCATAAAACACGATGAATCCTTCTCTCTGATTTTGTTCTCCCCGAACATGAATATATAGAGTTGGACTTGAGGTCGGTGGAGCCTCAGGGGACCCACGAGACAGGGGGACTTGCCTCCACCCTCATGGACAAGGTGTGGGCCCCTGACGTTGATTCTTTCGTTAGTATTTTTTATATATTCCAGAAATATTCTCTGTGAATGTTCATGTCATTCCGAGAACTTTTGTTTCTGCACGAAAATAACACCATGGCAATTCTGCTGAAAACAGCGTCAGTCCGGGTTAGTTCCATTCAAATCATGCAAGTTAGAGTCCAAAACAAGGTCAAAAGTGTTCGGAAAAGTAGATACGATGGAGAGGTATCAACTCCCCCAAGCTTAAACCTTTGCTTGTCCTCAAGCAATTCATTTGACAAACTGAAAGTGATAAAGAAAAACTTTTACAAACTCTGTTTGATCTTGTTGTTGCAAATATGTAAAGCCAGCATTCAAGTTTTCAGCAAACTTATGAACTAACCATATACACAATAACATTTAGGTCTCATGTTTACTCATATCAATGGCATAATCAACTAGCGAGCAATAATAGTAAATCTCGGATGCCAACACTTTCTCAAAACAATCATAATATGATATAACAAGATGGTATCTCGTTAGCCCTTTCTGAGACCGCAAAACATAAATACAGAGCACCTATGAAGATCAAGAACTGACTAAACATTGTAATTCATGGTAAAAGAGATCCAGTCATAGTCATACTCAATGTAAACTAATAGTAATGCATGCAAATGACGGCGGTGCTCTCCAACTGGTGCTTTTTAATAAGAGGATGATGACTCAACATAAAATTAAATAGATAGGCCCTTCTCAGAGGGAAGCAGGGACTTGTAGAGGTGTCAGAGCTCGATTTTGAAATAGAGATGAATAATATTTTGAGTGGTATACTTTCATTGTCAACATAACAACCGAGAGATCTTGATATCTTCCATGCTACACACATTATAGGTGGTTCCCAAACAGAATGGTAAAGTTTATACTCCCCCTACCACCAACAAACATTAGTCCATGGCTTGTCCAAAACAACGGGTGCCTCCAACTAACAACAATCCCGGGGGAGTTTTGTTTGCAATTATTTTAATTTAATCATGGGACTGGGAATCCCAGTTACGAGCCATTTTCTCGTGCATGAGGAGCGGAGTCCACTCCTCTTGAGAATAACCCGCCTAGCATGGAAGATATGGACAACCCTAGTTGATACATGAGCTATTCGAGCATAGAAAACGGAATTTAATTTGAAGGTTTAGAGTTTGGCACATAAAAATTTACTTGGAACGGCAGGTAGATACGGCATATAGGAAGGTATGGTGGACTCATATGGAATAACTTTTGGGGTTTATGGAAGTGGATGAACAAGCAGTATTCCCGCTTAGTACAAGTGAGGGCTAGAAAGAGACTGGGAAGCGACCATCTAGAGAGCGACAACAGTCATGAACATGCATTAAAATTAATCAACACTGAGTGCAAGCATGAGTAGGATATAATTCACCATGAACATAAATATCGTGGAGGATATGTTGATTTTGTTTCAACTACATGCGTTAACATGTGCCAAGTCAAGCCACTTGAATCATTCAAAGGAGGATACCACCCTATCATACCACATCACAACCATTTTAATAGCATGTTGGCACACAAGGTAAACCATTATAAACTCCTAGCTAATTAAGCATGGCATGAGCAACTATAATCTCTAATTGTCATTGCAAACATGTTTCATTCATAATAGGCTGAATCAGGAACGATGAACTAATCATATTTACAAAAACAAGATAGGTCGAGTTCATACCAGCTTCTCTCATCTCAATTAGTTCATCATATATCGTCATTATTGCCTTTCACTTGCACGACTTGAATGGTGCGGATAATAATATTAGTGCATGTGCATTGGACTAAGCTGGAATCTGAAAGCATTCAATACAAGGGAGAAGACAAGGTAATATGGGCTCTTTGTCAGATCAACAATAATGCATATGAGAGCTACTGAACATTTTCATCATGCTCTTCTCCTATCGACCCCCAAAGAAAAGAAAAGAAAAGAAAAGAAAAAGGAAATAAACTATTTACATAGGAAAGCTCCCAACAAGCAAAAGAAGAACAAGAAATCTTTTTGGGTTTTCTTTTAGTTAATACTACTATAAGCATGGAAAGTAAACTAGCTAAAAGCTACAACTAATTTTTTTTGTTTTTCTTAAGGTTTTTCAAACACACAAGAAGAAGGCTTAAAAAGAAAATAAACTAGCATGGATGATACAATGAAAAAGTATGAGCACCGACAACTGGCATGTGTGTGTGAACATGAATGTAATGTCGGTGAGGAATATGTACTCCCCCAAGATTAGGCTTTTAGCCTAAGTTGGTCTATGGCTATGGCTAGCCTAGTGGATATGCAAAGTTGTAGCTGGGGTCGTACTGAGATGCATCAGCTACTGCCTGACGAGCTGCAGCTTGGAGGTGAGCTGCCTCCGTCCTCCTCTCGTACTCGTTCGCCTCCTCCCGGGTTATAACATATCTCCTTTTTTCCCGAAAGTCAAAGAAAGTAGGAGCAGGGAGAGCAACATGGACGGTGCGCCGTCTGTCAAAGATTAGTTGGTACTGGAGGAATTTTTCATTCCTCTCAACAAGCTGATGGCGAACCATAGCATTATAATCTAGATAAGCAGGAGGTAACTCAATATCATTTCCATGTATTGATATATCAAGATAGTTAGCTACACGGGTTGCATAAATTCCACTAAAAAAATCTCCACTTATACTGTTGTGATGCAACCTACGTGCAACAATAGCCCCCAAGTTATATTGTTTATCACCTAATACCGCACTCTTGAGGACACTAAGATCTGGAACGCACATGTGACAAGCCTCATATTTCTACCAATGAAGAGAGAAAAATAATGTATGGAAGGGAAATGAATGTTCCCTATGGTAGCTTGTGTGATTTCCCTAGATTACCCGACAGTATTAATACTGGCAAGAAAGTCTTTATATTCAGATTTGTGAGGTTTGACTAACATTGCCCCAGTGCGGGAATTTACAAGCAGTATTAAAATCTTCTAGGTCCATGGTATATGATTTATCATATAGATCAAACAAAACAGTGCGAGAATTGCGTGAGGATGTAAATTTAAACCTTCTCACAAATGAATCAGTTAGATAGAGGTATTGCCGGCACTTATCTGAAAATGAAGCTCTCAAGATCGGTGTTACGCACATACGCCTCAAATTCATCCTTGATGCCTGCTTGGACCATGAACTCCTCTGACGGCCATTCACAAGGCCGCACTTGAGCTTCCCTTGGTAGTTCATGGTCCGGCTCATGTATCGCGAGCCTTGGGCCTTGCTTCCTTGAGGAACCACCTTGATACATTTTCCTAAACATATTTCTTCCTCTGAAAAATTTCTGAATTTTTTAGTTACTCAAAATAAAAGTGAACCAAACTCAACAAGATCGATAGCAACTACTCCTACAAGTGCCTAGAGGACATATCATGCATTAAAACTACTTTTGACCACATAAATTTGACATGCAAGCTCAAGAACAGGGTCACCTAAGCAGCAAAAATTTGCAATAAATAAAGCACTAGAACAAAAACTAATTGGACCATTGGAGGAGTCACATACCGAAGAACAATCCCCCAAAGTAGTTTTGTGAATGGAGCTTTGAGCAAGGAGATCAAAAATGGCAGCAAGATGAGCTAGAACTCGGGTTTGAGCTGGTGGATGATTTTTCTGGAGGAAGATAGAGTGTGTGGGTGCAAGAATAAGTGGAGGGGGCCCACGTGGGGTCCACGAGGCAGGGGGCGCGCCCCAGGGGGGGTGGGTGCGCCCTGGACCCTCGTGGCCAGGTGGTGAGGCCCCCTTGTGTGTTCTCAATGCCAATAATTCTTAAATATTCTAAAAAATCATATAAAATTTTCAAGGCATTTGGAGAACTTTTATTTTCAGGGTATTTTTTTATTGCTAGGATAATTTAGAAAACAGATAGAAAATACTATTTTTGCTTTATTTAATCTAAATAATAGAAAGTAAATAGAGGGTATAGAGAGTTGTGCTTTCTAACTTCATCCATCTCATGCTCATCAAAAGGAATCCACTAACAAGGTTGATCAAGTCTTGTTAACAAACTCTTTTCGAATCACATGAAACCGGAGAATTTTCGAATAACACTAGGTTACCTCAACGGGGATATGCACATCCCCAACAATAAGAATATCAAATTTCTTCTAGACAGTAGGAAGAGGGAATTCAAAACCTCCAATAGTAATCATTGGAATTTTTCCAATAGAATTGATAATGTGGACTTGAGGTTGTTTCCTCGGAAAGTGTACCGTATGCTCATTACCATTAACATGAAAAGTGACATTGCCTTTGTTGCAATCAGTATCAGTCCCTGCAGTATTCAAAAAGGGTCTACCAAGGATAATCGACATACTATCGTCCTTGGGAATATCAAGGATAACAAAGTCTGTTAAAATAGTAACGTTTGCAACCACAACAGGGACATCCTCACAAATACCGACGGGTATAGCATTTGATTTATCAGCCATTTGCAAAGAAATCTCAATAGGTGTCAACTTATTCAAATCAAGTCTACGAAATAAAGAGAGAGGCATAACACTAACGCCGGCTCCAAGATCACATAAGGCAGTTTTAACATAGTTTCTTTTAATGGAGCATGGTATAGTTGGTACTCCGGGATCTCCTAGTTTGTTTGGTATTCCACCTTTAAAAGTATAATTAGCAAGCATGGTGGAATTTTAGCTTTCGGTATCTTTGTTTTATTTGTCACAATATCTTTCATGTAGTTAGCATAAGGATTCATTTTAAGCATACCAGTCAAACGCGTACGCAAAAAGATAGGTCTAATCATTTCAGAAAAGCGCTGAAAATCCTCATCATCCTTTTTCTTGGATGGTTTTGGAGGAAAAGGCATGGGTTTCTGAACCCATGGTTCTCTTTCTTTACCGTGCTTCCTAGCAACAAAGTCTCTCTTTTCAAAACGTTGATTCTTTGATTGTGGGTTATCAAGATCAACAATCTCTACATCATTGTTATTGCTAGGTTGAGCATCAACATGAACATCACCATTAATATTATCACTAGGTTCATGTTCATTACCAGATTGTGTTTCAGCATCATAAATAGAAATATCTTTGGGATTCTCAAGTGTGTCAACAACAGGTTCACTAGAAGCATGCAAAGTCCTATGATTTTTCTTTTTCTTCTTTTTAGAAGAACTAGGTGCATCAACATTAGTTCTCTGAGAATCTTGCTCAATTATCTTGGGGTGGCCCTCAGGATACAAAGGTTCCTGAGTCATTTTACCCCCTCTAGTCACAACTCTAACAACATTATGATTTTTCTTATTATTTAATTCATTGAGCAAATCATTCTGAGCTTTAAGTACTTGTTCTACTTGAGTGGTAACCATAGAAGCATGTTTACTAATAAGTTTAAGTTCACCTTTAACTCTAGACATATAATCACTCAAGTGTTTAATCATATAAGCATTGTGTTTCAATTGTCTACCAACATAAGCATTGAAGTCTTCTTGTTTAACCATAAAATTATCAAACTCATCCAAGCATTAGCTAGCAAATTTAGTAGGTGGGACTTCACCCTTATCAAATCTATAGAGAGAATTTACCTTTACTACCTGTGTCGGGTTATCAAGACCATGTATTGTTTC
Source organism: Triticum dicoccoides (assembly GCF_002162155.2). Classification (NCBI taxonomy): domain Eukaryota; kingdom Viridiplantae; phylum Streptophyta; class Magnoliopsida; order Poales; family Poaceae; genus Triticum; species Triticum dicoccoides. The sequence continues at coordinate 110,020,880 of NC_041380.1, read as the reverse complement.
AATAGGTTGTAAATTCTTAACATCTTCAGCTTTAATAGCTTTTTCTTTCATAGATTTCTTTGCCTCTTGCATATCTTCAGGACTGAGAAATAGAATACCCCTTTTCTTTGAAGTTGGCTTAGGAGTTGGTTCAGGAAGTGTCCAATCATTTTCATTACTCAACATATTATTCAATAGAAATTCAGCTTGCTCAACAGTTCTTTCCTTGAAAACACAACCAACACAACTATCCAGGTGGTCTCTGGAAGCATCAGTTAGTCCATTATAAAAGATATCAAGTATTTTATTTTTCTTGAGAGGATAATCAGACAAAGCATTAAGTAATCGGAGAAGCCTCCCCCAAGCTTGTTTCTTAAGGCAACTTGTTTCTTATGAGCGGGGAAATATTTAGCATAGAAGTAATAAATCATATCCTGGGGACTACGCACACAACCAGGATCAAGAGAATTAAACCATGTTTTAGCATCACCCTTTAATGAGAACGGAAATAACTTAAGGATAAAGTAATAGTGAGTTTTCTCATCATTAGTGAACATGGTAGCTATATCATTTAATTTAGTAAGATGTGCCACGTCAGTTTTAGATTCATAGCCATAAAAAGGATTAGATTCAACCAAAGTAATTAACTCAGGATCGACAGAGAAATCATAATCCTTATCAAAGATACAGATAGGTGAAGTAGCAAAAGCAGGGTCATGCTTCATTCTAGCATTCAAGTATTTTTTTTCCAGCTTAGCTAACAATTTCTTAAGATCATATCTATCATGGCAAGCTAAAAAGTCTCTAGCAATTTCTTCATCCATAACATAACCCTCGGGCACAACAGGCAATTCATATCTAGGGGGAGAATCTTCATCATCACTTTCATCAATATTATCAGTTTCAATAATTTCATTCTCTCTAACCCTAGCAAGTTGTTCATCAAGAAATTCACCTAGTGGCATAGTATTATCAAGAATAGAAGTAGTTTCATCATAAGAATCATGCAAAGTAGAAGTGGAGTCATTGATAACATGCGACATATCAGAATGAATAGCATGAGTAGGTGTCGCAAGTTTACTCATAATAGAAGGTGAATCAAGTGTATAGCTAGATGGCAGTTCCTTACCTCCCCTCGTAGTTGAGGGATAAATCTTGGTTCTTTCATCTTTAAAGTTCTTCATAGTGACCAACTGATATAAATCCCAAGTGACTCAAAGAATAGAGCTATGCTCCCTGGCAACGGAGCCAAAAAATAGTCTTGATAACCCACAAGTATAGGGGATCACAATAGTTTTCGAGGGTAGAGTATTCAACCCAAATTTATTGATTCGACACAAGGGGAGCCAAAGAATATTCTCAAATATTAACAGTTGAGTTGTCAATTCAACGGCACCTGAAAGACTTAATATCTGCAGCAAAGTATTTAGTAGCAAAAGTAATATGGAAGTAACAATAACGGTGGCAAAAGTAATAGTATTGGTTCTGTAGTGATTGTAATAGTGGCAATGGAAAAGTAACTAAGAAAAGATCAATATGTGAAAAGCTCGTAGGCAATGGATCAGTGATGGATAATTATGTCAGATACAATTCCTCATGCAACAGTTATAACATAGGGTGACACAGAACTAGCTCCAGTTCATCAATGTAATGTAGGCATGTATTTCGAATATAGTCATACATGCTTATGGAAAAGAACTTGAATGACATCTTTTGTCCTACCCTCCCGTGGCAGCGGGGTCCTATTGGAAACTAAGGGATATTAAGGCCTCCTTTTAATAGAGTATCGGAACAAAGCATTAACACTTAGTTAATACATGAACTCCTCAAACTATAGTCATCACCGGGAGTGGTCCCGGTTATTGTTACTTCGGGGTTATCGGATCATAATACATAGTAGGTGACTATTGACTTGCAAAATAGGATCAAGAACTCACATATATTCATGGAAACATAATAGGTTCATATCTGAAATCATGGCATTCGGGCCCAAGTGACAAGCATTCAGCATAGCAAAGTCATAGCAACATCAATCTCAGAACATAGTGGATACTAGGGATCAAACCCTAACAACACTAACTCGATTGCCTGATAAGTCTCATCCAACCCATCACCGTCCAACAAGCCTACGATGGAATTACTCACGCACGGTGGTGATCATCATGAAATTGGTGATGGAGGAAGGTTGATGATGACGATGGCGATGGATTCCCCTCTCTGGAGCCCCGAACGGACTCCAGATCAGCCCTCCCGAGAGAGATTAGGGCTTGGCAGCGGCTTTGTATCGTAAAACGCAATGAATCCTTCTCTCTGATTTTTTTCACCCCGAACATGAATATATAGAGTTGGAGTTGAGGTCGGTGGAGCCTCAGGGGGCCCACGAGATAGGGGGGCGCGCTCCCACCCTCATGGACAGGGTGTGGGCCCCCTGACATTGATTCTTTTGCCATTATTTTTTATATATTCCAAAAATATTCTCTGTGAAGTTTCAAGTCATTCCGAGAACTTTTGTTTCTGCACAAAAATAACACCACGACAATTCTGCTGAAAACAACGTCCGTTCGGGTTAGTTCCATTCAAATCATGCAAGTTAGAGTCCAAAACAAGGTCAAATGTATTTGGAAAAGTAGATACGATGGAGACGTATCATTAACTTAATAGAATTCATTTTCTCACTTAAGAAAACATTAAGCAAACTAACCTTTTTCCATAGTCATTTTATTTCTACACAACCCAATATTATTTCTACTGACTTAAACTAACTTAGTTACTTTCAAACTACTGTAAACTAGACAAGCTTTCAACAGAATAAATTATCATTGAAGTGATTAAAATGCATGAACTAAATCATTTATTCAAGTTGGAAAATCACAAATATTGCAATGGCACCATGAAAATGTTGTTGTGGCTTGCCTTGGTGCAGATGAGGTTCACACTCCTCCTAGTGATCGTCAAGACAAGCTTCACCTTCTGAAAATATTTAAAAACAGAGAAATAAAATATCAAGAAATACTCTGAAAATCACCAAAGAATCTAGGCACCAGAGATTAAAATCTCATTTTTGGTGAGCTGCTAGATCTTTTTACTAAGAACACAATGCAAAAAGAATCACTTCATTTGGACTTATGGTTAAAGAGTTGTGGCTGTTTGAAGTTCTTTGGATAATTTGAATTGATTTTAACTAAAAACAGAAACTGGGAGGGGGTGACGTCGAAGACATAAACCCGCAGGGCGCCACCACTCATACCGCTTCGGGTGCGGCCTGTGTGGCTGACAGCGGGCCCTGGTGGTCAGGTGCGAGGGGGAGAGATAGAAACAGAGCACGGCGAGGCTTCGCCGGAGCTCACGTCGGCGAGGAGGGCTCCTTGGATAGATCCTGAGGGATAGAATGTGAGAGGAGATCAAGGCACACCTGCCCGTACCCGTAGAATAGCTAGGGGTGGTCGGACGACGTTGGAACAAGCTTCTCCAGCGGCGGCAGAGAGCCGAGGTCGCTAGAGTTGGAGATGACAGCGATGAGAGGCTGCACCAGGGGCTCCAACTGGGTTGGACGACAGCAGTGAAGCACTACAGAGGCTCAGGAAGAGTGGCTCGAGCTTGGGAGGGGCTGGAACGGTGGGGGCAAACCGCGGGGGACGCCGGCGAGCATGAGCTCGGGGACGGCGACCCGAGGTCTGCTTGTCCGGGCTGCGGCTTTCTACTGTGTTGTGGAGCATGTGTGGTGAGTTGGTGATGCTCGAGGAGGCGGGGGAGGGCTATATTTATAGGCAAGCGAGGTGAGGGGATCGGGCTCTGCCTAAGGGCTTCTGGACACGGTGCTCAGCGACGAACAACGTCAGTGAGAGGGGAAGAAGGCGACGCAGTTCACGCGGGCACTGTGGGAGGGTGGAGACAAGCACATGAATGGGGGTGGCGACGAGCATGGTGGCGTGGTGCACTGTTTGGCTGGCCGGGTCGCGCCCGTGCTCGCTTTGGCGAGCACCGACGTCGGCGAGCGCTGAGAGGGACTTAAGTGGGTCCAGACGATGATGGTGGCGAGGTTTGGCAAGGTGCGCAGCCGGGGAAGCGAGCACACGATGAACAGAGCGCTCGGAGGTGTCCAGAGCGCGTCGACTAGCACGTTGGCATCATGCACACGCGTGGTCACCATGCGAACTCTGGCATAGAGCCCTGGATTGCCATAAATTCATGTCTGGCGTGTAGTCCTTAGTGGTTTGGGTCGTTCCAATGCTTTGAGTCGAGCCCAGGTGCTGTAAGTGAGTGTTTTACTTCCTGGAAAGTTTCTGGGCAGTAACTTTGGGAGTTAACTGTGGTCAAACTAGTAAGAGTTGACGGCTGAGCTTTGGGGTTTAGCAATCACTTAGGAAGGTAGTGATGCTCAACAAAATTCAGCAGCATTGGATCAAGGAAAATGGTACTTGCTGTAGAAACTGGTTTTTCTTACCAGAACAGAAAAGATTTTCTATAGCAAAAATATTCCAAAAAGTGATGTTATATTTTTTCTCAGGAAGGCGCCCTAGGGTTCAGAGAATATTTGGGAATTTTCTCAGATTTTTGTGGGCAAGAAAAATAGGGGTTACTTTGGAGCACATGTTGCTGATTAGGGTTTTAGAGGAGGAAATGAATATTTTTCATTTAAGAAAAATATTCCTAAGATTATTTTGGGATTAACCACAGAAGAAATGATGGTTTGGGGAGAGGCGAGCAACTTGGGTGAAAATCAAGGTTATGCCCAAGTGTTTAAGTCCAACTGAAATGATTCAAAAACCCAAATTCAAATAAAAGGCAAATAAAAATTAGAAAAGAAGAGGGGGCAAAAACCAGGCTGTCACAAAGCAACAGTACCAGCGACCCTAGCACCTCCGAAGCCAGGGATGGCAACAGAAGGCCACGATGTAACAAACACAAGCGTCGGAATAAAAAATGAAGAAACTGAAGATACAACAGTTAATGCCGGATATAGTGGCTCTAAGCCCGGTCAACGGAGGAAGCCATTCAAAGGAAATAAGGACGGGCCATCTAATTTGGAGAAAATACTCGACCGACCTTGCCAGATTCACGACACCCTCGACAAGCCTGCCAATCATTCCAACAAAAACTGTTGGGTCTTTAAACAGGCCGGTAAGTTAAATACCGAACATAAGGGGAAAGGGTCGCCAAGCGAGGACGATGATGAGCCCCGCCCACCGAACACTGGGGGACAGAAGAAATTTCCCCCTGAGGTGAAAACAGTGAATATGATATATGTCACACATATCCCCAAGAGGGAGCACAAGCACGCACTAAGGGACGTCTAGGCCGTAGAGCCCGTCGCCCCCAAATTCAACCCATGTCGGCTTGCCCGATCACCTTCGATCGCAGGGACCACCGGACGAGTATCTGTCATCGAGGTTCGGCAGCACTGGTCCTCGATCCAATCATTGATGGATACCATCTCACCTGAGTCCTTATGGACTAACAGTAGCAGTCTTAACCTGATCTATCAAGACACTTTCCGTAAAATGGGTATTGACCCGTCAAATCAAGCTCAGTAACACAACCTTTAAAGGAGTGATAGCCGACGTAGAGGCTCGCTACACGGGTTCATTAACATTGTAAATAGTCATCGGTTCACTGGATAACTTCCGAATTGAAGACTTGATCTTCGACATAGTCCCCTTTCGCAGTGGTTATCACGCACTGCTCGGACGAACCGACTTCGCCCGTTTCAATGAAGTCCCGCACTACGCTTACTTAAAACTCAAAATGGCCGGACTGCATGGTGTTAACACAGTCAATGGAAACATGGATCACTCCCTCCGTATGGAGGAGCACACCGCGACCCTCATAGCAGAAGTGCAGAGTAGCCTCATCAAGCTGAACACTTCATCGGCCATTGATGTCTAGTACACAACCTTCTTCTTGTAGACGTAGTTGGGCCTCCAGGTGTAGAGGTTTGTCGGTCAGTAGCAAATTTCCCTCAAGTGGATGACCTAAGGTTTATCAATCCGTGGGAGGCGTAGGATGAAGATGGTCTCTCTCAAACAACCATGCAACCAAATAACAAAGAGTCTCTTGTGTCCCCAACACACCCAATACAATGCTAAATTGTATAGGTGCACTAGTTCGGCGATGAGATGGTGATAAAAGTGCAATATGGATGGTAGATAAAGGTTTTTGTAATTTAAAAATATAAAAACAGCAAGGTAAGTAATGATAAAAGTGAGAAAATGGTATTGCAATGTGTTGAAACAAGGCCTAGGGTTCATACTATCACTAGTGCAAGTTCTCTCAACAATAATAACATAATTGGATCATATAACTATCCCTCAACATGCAACAAAGAGTCACTCCAAAGTCACTAATAGCGGAGAACAAACGAAGAGATTATTGTAGGGTACGAAACCACCTCAAAGTTATTCTTTCTAATTGATCCATTCAAGAGTTCGTACTAGAATAACACCTTAAGACACAAATCAACCAAAACTGTAATGTCACCTAGATACTCCAATGTCACCTCAAGTATCTGTGGGTATGATTATACGATATGCATCACACAATCTTAGATTCATCTATTCAACCGACACAAAGAACTTCAAAGAGTGCCCCAAAGTTTCCACCGAAGAGTCAAGACGAAAACGTGTACCAACCCCTATGCATAAGTTCACAAGGTCATGATACTCGCAAGTTGATCACCAAAACATACATCAAGTGGATCACGTGATATCCCATTGTCACCACAGATAAGCACATGCAAGACATACATCAAGTGTTCTCAAATCCTTAAAGACTCAATCCGATAAGATAACTTCAAAGGGAAAACTCAATCCATTACAAGAGAGTAGAGGGCAAGAAACATCATAAGATCCAATTGTAATAGCAAAGCTCGCGATATATCAAGATTGTGCCAAATCAAGAACACGAGAGAGAGAGAGAGATCAAACACATAGCTACTGGTACATACCCTCAGCCCCGAGGGTGAACTACTTCCTCCTCATCATGGAGAGCGCCGGGATGATGAAGATGGCCACCGGAGAGGGATTCCCCCCCTTCGGCAGGTTGCCGAAAAGAATCTAGATTGGTTTTCGGTGGCTACGGAGGCTTCTGGCGGCGGAACTCCCGATCTAGGTTTCTTTCTCGAAGTTTTGGGTTATATAAGACGTGCTGGAGTCGGGAACAAGGCAGGGGGCGTCTACGGGCTGTCCACGAGGCAGAGAGGCATGCCCAGGGGGTGGGTGCGCCCCCACCCTCATGGGAAGCCCGGGACTCTTCTAGCCCAACTCTTTTACTCCATGTCCTTCTTCTGGTCCAAAAATTAGTTCCGTTAAGTTTCAGGTCAATTGGACTCCGTTTTGTTTTCCTTTTCCGTGATACTCAAAAACAAGGAAAAAACAGAAACTGGCACTAGGCTCTAGGTTGATAGGTTAGTCCCAAAAATCATATAAAATAGCATATAAATGCATATAAAACATCCAAGGTGGATAATATAATAGCATGGAACAATAAAAAATTATAGATACATTGGAGACGTATCAAGCATCCCCAAGCTTAATTCCTGCTCGTCCTCGAGTAGGTAAATGGTAAAAACAGAATTTTTGATGTGGAATGCTACCTAACATATTGATCCATGTAATTCTCTTTATTGTGGCAAGAATATTCACGTCCATAAGATTCAAGACAAAAGTTTAGTATTGACATAAAAATAATAATACTTCAAGCATACTAACTAAGCAATTATGTCTTCTCAAAATAATATGGCCAAAGAAAGTTATCCCTACAAAATCATATAGTCTGGCTATGCTCTATCTTCACCACACAAAATATTTAAATCATGCACAACCCCGATGACAAGCCAAGCAATTGTTTCATACTTTTGATGTTCTCAAACTTTTTCAATCTTCACGCAATATATGAGCATGAGCCATGGATATAGAACTATAGGTGGAATAGAATGGTGGTTGTGGAGAAGAAAAAAAGGAGAAGGTAGTCTCACATCAACTATGCGTATCAACGGGCTATGGAGAAGCCCATTAATAGATATCAATGTGAGTGAGTAGGGATTGCCATGCAACGGATGCACTAGAGCTATAAGTGTATGAAAGCTCAACAAAATAAACTAAGTGGGTGTGCATCCAACTCTCTTGCTCACGAAGACCTAGGGCATTTTGAGGAAGCCCATCATTGGAATATACAAGCCAAGTTGTATAATGAAAGATTCCCACTAGTATATGAAAGTGACAACATAGGAGACTCTCTATCATGAAGATCATGGTGCTACTTTGAAGCACAAGTGCGGCAAAAGGATAGTAGCATTGCCCCTTCTCACTTTTTCTCTCATCTTTTTGGGCCTTCTCTTTTTTATGGCCTCTTTTCTTCTTTTATTTTTTTATTTTTTGTCCGAAGTCTCATCCCGACTTGTGGGGGAATCACAGTCTCCATCATTCTTTCCTCACATGGGACAATGCTCTAATAATGATGATCATCACACTTTTATTTACTTACATCTCGAGAATTACAACTCAATACTTAGAACAAAATATGACTCTATATGAATGCCTCCGGCGGTGTACCGGGATGTGCAATGACTCATGAGTGAAATGTATGAAAGAATTATGAACAGTGGCTTTGCCACAAATACGATGTCAACTACATGATCATGGAAAGCAATATGACAATGATGAAGCGTGTCATAATAAAAGGAACAGTGGAAAGTTGCATGGCAATATATCTTGGAATGGCTATGGAAATGCCATAATAGGTAGGTATGGTGGCTGTTTTGAGGAAGGTATATGTTGGGTGAGGGAGTCCTGGATTAGGGGGTCTTCGGACAGCCGGACTATATCCTTTGGCCGGACTGTTGGACTATGAAGATACAAGGTTGAAGACTTCGTCCCGTGTCCGGATGGGACTCTACTTGGCGTGGAAGGCAAGCTAGGCAATACAGATATGTATATCTCGTCCTTTGTAACCGACCTTGTGTAACCCTAACCCCTCTTCGGTGTCTATATAAACCGGAGGGTTTTAGTCCGTAGGACAACATACAATCATACCATAGGCTAGCTTCTAGGGTTTATCCTCTCTGATCTCGTGGTAGATCAACTCTTGTACTACTCATATTATCAATAACAATCAAGCAGAACATAGGGTATTACCTCCATCAAGAGGGCCCGAACTTGGGTAAACATCGTGTCCCCTGCCTCCTGTTACCATCCGCCTTAGACGCACAGTTCGGGATCCCCTACCCGATATCCGGCGGTTTTGACACCAACATTGGTGCTTTCATTGAGAGTTCCACTGTGCCGTCACCATAAGGCTCGATGGCTCCTTCGATCATCGGTAACGATGCGGTCCAGGGTGAGGTCTTCCTCCCCGGACAGATCTTCGTATTCGGCGGCTTCGCACTGCGGGCCAATTCGCTTGGCCATCTGGAGTAGATCGAGAGCTACGCCCCTGTCCATCAGGTCAGATTTGGAAACTTGAACTACATGGCCGACATCCGTGGAGACTTGATATTTGACGGATTCGAGCCCATGTCGGACACACCGCACACTCGCGACAAGCATGACGTAACTCTGCCGTCGGATAATGTTCGGGAGATCGCGTCCGCAACTACTCCGGGCTTTAATTCGGAGCAAGTCGCACCATCCGATAGCGGAGGGATGGACCCCGCCATGGAGGCTGCACTCTCTATGGCAATAGAGCCGGATACTGACTTCACCCCTTACGAGAGCTGTGTCGCCAAACCACTAGATTCATCTCCGACCACGGGCTTCGAGCCGTTCACCTCCGCGGATATCTTTCAGCACTCACCTTTTGGAGATGTGCTAAATTTATTAAGGTCTCTCTCCCTGTCAGGAGAACCTTGGCCGACGAACGACGAAGAAATTCGCTGCCCACCCACCACCCACTTAGTAGCCACTACCGACGACTTAACCGACATGCTTGACTTCGACTCCGAAGACATCGAAGGTATGGACGATGATGCAAGAGACGAACTGGAACCACCGCCCACAAGGCGATGGACCACCACCTCATTACATGACATATACATGGTGGATATACCCAGAGAGGGCACTGGCGAAGAGACAGCGGAGGATGCACCCTCCAAGCAACCCAAGCGCCGACGTCAGCGGCGCCGCTCTAAGTCCCGTCATAGCAAAAACAGCGATAACAGCGCAAGAGGAAATAATAGCCCACTCGACTCTGGAAGAAATGCCAACTGCGCCACCCCGATGGCAGAGCACGATCAAGATGCAAATTGCAAACATAGTACGGATCCGATGTCTGAACACGATGACGCCAAGGATAAACCTCATCAAACCCCGTCGGGGGACAAAAACAGTCCGGACGAAGATGCACACATCATCTCGGAGACGCACCTAGAGCAAGAGAACCTCCGCAGAAGGCTTATTGCCACAGCGAGGAGCCTGAAGAAACATAAGCAAAGGCTTAAGGCTGCACAAGATACGCTCAACAGCAGGTGGAACAAAGTAACAAAGTATGGTGGAAGTTACCACACAAATAGCTATCCAAAGCGCAAGCTATTACCGGAATTCGACGATGAGGCCTTAGAGCCCACATAGCCGAAGAACGATATGGCTAGCCGGCCGGATCCACCACCTTGTGAGCACGATAGAGCGACTAACAAGGTCGCGCATAAGTCAACACACGATCTACGTGAGAACTTATGCCAAAAATCTGGCGCGACCAGATCCATCTACGGAGCTAGGAAGCGCACATTGGTACAAAAACAAAACCGAATACTACAACCGTCCGAACACCATGGCACATCCCAATATAGGGGTGCCGCACACCCCCTATGTTTCACTGATGAGGTGCTGGATCACGAATTCCCAGAGGGATTCTAACTGGTGAACATAGAGGCGTATGACGGGACCACAGACCCTGGAGTCTGGATAGTGGACTTTATACTCCATATTCATATGGCTCATGGAGACGATCCCCATGCCATCAAATACTTGCCCCTCAAGCTCAAAGGGCCAGCTCGACACTGGCTGAAAAGCCTCCCCGAAAACTCAACTGGAACTTGGGAGGAGCTCGAGGACGCTTTTCGGGCTAATTTTCAAGGGACTTATGTCCGACCTCCGGATGCAGACGATTTAAGTCATATAATCGAACAGTCCAAAGAGTCCGCCCGAAAGCTTTGGAATAGGTTCCTCACCAAGAAGAACCAAATCGTCGACTGTCCGGACGCCGAAGCCTTAGCAGCTTTCAAACACAGTGTCCGAGACGAATGGCTCGCCAGACACCTTGGCCAAGAAAAACCGAGAAAAATGGTAGCCCTAACAAGCCTCATGACCCGCTTTTGTGCGGGCGAGGACAGCTGGTTGGCCCGTAGCAGCACTAGCGACCCAAGCACATCCGAAGTCAGGGGTGGCAATAGCAAACCACGACGCAACAAAAACAAGCGTCGAAATAAGGAAGGTAGCCCAGATAACACGACGGTAAACGCCGGATTCAAGGGCTCCCGACCAGGTCAGCCGAAAAAGCCTTTCAGAGGCAGCAGAGAAGGACAATCTGGCCTAAACAAAATTCTTGACAAACTCTGTAAGATTCATGGCACCCAAGACAAACCTGCAAATCATACCCACAGAGAATGTTGGGTCTTCAAGTAGGTCGATAAGCTAAACGCCGAACACAAAGGGGAAGAGACACCAAGCGAAGACGAGGATGAACCTCGCCAGCAAAGCACCGGAGGACAGAAAAAGTTCCCACCGGAGGTTAAAACAGTAAACGCGATCCATGTGACAAAGAGGAGAAGCAAGAATGCACTCCGATGCACACAAGCCATAGAGCCCGACACCCCTAGGTTCAACCCCTGGTTGGCCTGCCCAATCACTTTTGATCATACGGATCACGATACAAATATCCGGCATGAAGGACTGGCAGCCTTGGTGTTAGACCCAATCATAAATGGGTACCATTTCACACGAGTCCTCATGGACGGCGGCAGTGATCTAAACCTGATATATCAGGACACAGTCCGCAAAATGGGGATAGACCCGACACAAGCCATAGTAATACTACCTTCAAGGGAGTAATACCAAGTCAAGAGGCCCGCTATACGGGCTCTCTACTACTAGAGGTGGTATTCGGTTCTCCTGATAACTTCCGAAGCGAAAGGCTAACTTTTCACATCGCTCCATTCCAAAGTGATTATCAAGCACTACTCGAAAGGGCGGCTTTCACTCGTTTTAACGCAATACCGCATTATGCTTTTCTCAAGCTCAAAATGCCCGGTCCACGTGGCATCATCTCAGTTAGCAGAAATACCAAACGTTTCTATGTACGGAAGAGGATGCGGCGGCTCTAACAGCCGCAAACTAGACCACCTCACCAACCAAAAAAATGGCAGGTCGTCAAGACCACGGACACGGTTAGACGAGTCCGGCATTCCATCACATGTACATAACATGGGTTTGATGATCAAACCCTCATAAACGATACCAGGGGCTTGCCGCATGTATTCAGGGCCAGCCCGGCTCAACTTGGTTTCTCTTGAATTTTGATAGTTCATTTATAGCAACCAATTCTTCTTTTTGGCATGGCAACTTTCCCCTAAGTTCTTCCCTTTTACAGATGACAATCATGCTACACCCATCCAGGACACGGCACAACAGAGACACAGGCGTAGACGTGCAGCAGGGACCCACCCAAAGGTTTCTTTTTAGATTAAGACCTTGCATAAACCTTTTTTACTGTCTCTTGTTGCTCACATCCTCCGGATACTCCACACAACCGAGAAGGATGCCGGTGTTATTGGCATGTGGCCACGCCAGGATATTGCACGTACCTGGACACATGGGGTTTCTTGTCAAGGGCATTGTTTAGCCCGATATATGTTATAAATACCGAACACCTTAGGGAGTGTTCGGCGTCGCGAGTTTGGCCCTATTTGCATCAGCTCCGAATCATGTCTTTGGTCAAATGTTGGGTTTGCCCGGCTCCCATGTTTTGGTACCTTACACTCTGTTATATCGGCTAAGGTAGCACCAGGGGAACTACTGTGATTGTGCCCTGGCTCATCCAGACGAGCACCTCAGTAGAGAAAGCCGAAAACTGACTATCATGATATAGCGAGAGACTGGTCGACCACTCGATGACTCAGTGGAATCTTCGGGATTCCTCCGCATTAACTAAGGGTCGTTTCCCGGTCATGTACGTACACGCCCCGTATTCGGACGAGCGCAGAAGTACCAGGGGCTATATAGTAGCCCCACTGTCAAACTCCTATGGCTAAGTGAAAGTGTTAAAGCAATATAGTCTGATTGCCTCATTCGCTGCGCTATCACCACCTTAACGGACAAAGACGTTGGATCAAGTGTGGATATGCGTTTTTTGCGAACACCCCCGCATTATATGCGTGGGGGTGGAAGCCGACGACTGCAAACTTTCAGGTTATATACATATATACATAAACGGCCACAGAGGAGGCATCATAGTACTTTTGGGCAAAAGTATAAATACAACCTTCATAATTCAATAAAACATTGTTTTTACAACGGGAATACATGTCACTAGAACATAATATTCTTCGAGCATTGAGCCTCTATTGAACGAGCGCCTTCAAGGACTTCTTCAAAATAGTGCTTGGCAGCCACTCGACTCATGGCCGAACCCTGTGTCGCAACAGTGGTGGCCTCCATCTCCGCCCAGTATGTCTTGACACGGGCAAAGGCCATCCGCGTACCCTCTATGCACGCTGATCTCTTTACAGCATTTATGCATGGCACAACACCAAGGAATTGTTGCACTAAACTAAAGTAGCTATTCGGCCTTGGCCCTCCCGGCCACAGATGATCTACAACGGACCTCATGGCAAGTCCGGAAAACCTATGGAGCTCGGCCCACTCGGCCATTTGCTCATTCAACATCAGCGGACGGACTGGAGCATGAAACTGTGACCAAAACAGTTTTTCCACTTCATGATCTTTCTGATCCTTGAAATACTCGGCCGCATCAGCAGCACTTGCAGCCAAATCCACGTAGGCATCCGCAGAACTCCATAGCTGGTCCAGAGGTGCATACTTCGGATCTCCAAACTTAGTCCGCAGCAAGAAGGGCTTCCCAGACATGATATCAGCAGCTTGATTCAGCTCCTCCTTCGTCGCTCTGATTTTGGAGCGGGCTTCCTTGGCAGCCACCAGGGCCTTCTCCAGGTCCGTCGCCTTCGCCCGGTTTTCTTCTTCAAGAAGCTGGTAACGGTCAGCGACATCTTTTAACCCTACAGCCATCTTGGCTATTTTTCCCTTGCTCTCGCAATGTGCGGCCTATTCAGCACTTAACTCTTCAGCCGCCTTTAGAGTGGCCGCATTGCTACTCCTCGCTTGCTCCTTAGCTCGGGCAAGCTGCGCCCGAAGGGTCTCCATGGTGGCAGCTCCATATGCAATCACAACATATTAAAGATACTAGCATGACGCTCCTCTTACTATGTGTTGATCACCAGAAAAATCACTTACCCTGTGCCTCGTCAAGCCGCTTGTTGACAAGCACGATGTCGGCATCTGCCGCATCCAGTTGCCGCTTTATCTCGGCAAACCCATCAGTCCGGCTAGCCACCGGAGCTTCAGCCACCTGCACATCAAGGCGGTCTGGTTATTACCTGCGACTATGATCCTCTATTTGCCGCCATTTTCGATGACAACCAGAGTCTCAGGGGCTACTATCTGCATAGGGCACACCTAACATGTGTGGCACTATCAAAAACATATACTTTTTCACGTACATCGAAGCCTTTCAGCAGACTCATAAAAGCTTCATGCAAACCGCTTTCAGCGGATGAAATCCTTTCAATTACCGTACCCATCAGCGTACGATGCGCTTCCGAGACGGCCGCTTGCCCCAGAAGATCCTTCAGCGTGTCTGACCCCATACTGTACGGACCCTTGCTGCCGCTCTCCTTAGGAGCCGGATACTGGGGATCCCGGGTAGCCAAAGGGTAATCCTCTGGCCTTGGTCGATCCGAAGATACCCTTCGCGACGACACTTCAAGGTCGCCCGCTTCATGAGGCGGGGTTCCAGGGGGAGGCGTCTCGCTCTCCATCATCTCCGGAAGAAGATCCCCTGAAGACGAACTCTGTCGAGATGGGCTACGATCCGGACTGCAATTTATAAGCACTGGTTATCGTCTTCGAAAGTAAGGTAGGATATTTCCACTATTAAGTACTTTTCAACTACTTACAGCTCGTAGAGGGCTGATCCCCGCGCGGACATTGTGCGGCAAGAATACCTTCTGAGGCAGGACCCTCTGATGAAGACTTCTTCTCCCGTTTGGAAACCTTAGTTTCCGGATCTTCGGAGGTAGTCCTCTTCCTTCCCCGGGGAGCAAGAATGTCAGATTCTTCCCTTTGGTTGCCCTCCCTCGCGCTGGCGCTCATCCCCCCGATTGGAATGAGTAGCGAGTGAGGCCCGCTTTCGCCCTCTCTACTCCCCCCATCATCTTCCTTTGAGGGCACTGGATAAGGCGCTAGCTCGAGCATCTTGTCCAGTACCGGATTGTCCAAGCCCTCAGGAAGGGGGGCCGAACACCTGATCATCATCGCCTTTGTTATCCAGTCCTGGTCAAAGAGCGGCTCTTTAAAATGATGCCATGATAAATAAAAGGACAGCAGGTTCAGCACAGGATTACTTACTTGGGCAGCGGGGCGGTTGCAGCTCAGGCCCACGTCCTCGGTGGTGTCCGGACACTCTATTTGGGGTTCGAAGAACGATTTGTACATCTCTTTGGGCGTCATGCCGAGGAAATGTTGAATAGCTCGCGGTCCTTCTGGGTTGAATTCCCACATGCGGAGGGGCCGTTGTTTGCAAGGCTGGAGTTGACGAACTAGCATAACTTGCACTACCATAACCAGACTGAAATGTCTCTCAAAGAGATCTCGGATACGGCTTTGCAGTATTGGCACGTCCTTGGCTGGACCCCAGCTCAGCCCCCT
>NC_041380.1:109992441-110004555 GCF_002162155.2 Triticum dicoccoides | reverse complement strand
AAAGGTGGGGGAAGCTACCCACTTGGCACTTCGGGGAGCTGTGATGTAGAACCACTCCCGCTGCCACAATCCGGACACCTCTGGGAAGGAACCCTCAGGCCATGGAGCATCAGTGATCTTTCTTATTAAAGCGCCTCTGCATGCTGCCCCTCGATCATATTCGGCTTCACATCGAAGGTCTTGAGCCACAGGCCGAAGTGAGGGGTAATGCGGAGGAAGGCCTCACATACGACAATAAATGACGAGATGTGAAGAAGGGAATCCGGGGCCAGATCGTGAATCTAGCCCATAATAGAACATAAGACCCCTAACAAAGGGATCCAGAGCAAGGCCTAGTCCTCGGAGGAAGTGGGACACGAACACGACGCTCGGGCAGGCAGCCAATGCGAAATTTCGGCGGTCAGATATCTAGCCTCTCTCAACTTCTTGATGTCCTCCTCTGTGACAGAGGAAGGCATCCACCGACATTGAAGGTTGGATCCAGACATAGTTGAAGGTCCGAAGCACCTGACCTGAGCTTTGGGTGTTAGAACTCGAGGTGGGGGAAGGATTCGATTGAGCACGGGAGGGAAAAAAGAAAAAGCCGTGTCCCCTTTATAAAGAGGGTGAATATCAAGCATCCTCCTCGTGGCCGTTTGGGACTTGCCTAAGATCTAGGAGTCCTACCAACAAGCACGGTTGGGTTACCCATGTCTGTATTGATGAGAATCCCATGATAAGGGGGACACGATCTCTGCTTTGACAAGACATGTCAAGAAAACTGCCTCGCGTTATGCACGGAGCTGGATGAGAAAAGTGGTTCGAATAATGACCGGGCCATGGCATGATGTCATGCTGTCAAAACGTGTCAGCATATTAGATTTGTGGAAATATTATTCTCTCTAAAGTGGTATGTGGAACTTATTTTGCAGGGCCGGACACTATCCTTGTATTCAAAAATCTTCCATGATGTATGCGGAGGAGGAACCCGCCTTGCAATGTCGAACACAACACTGCGCGCTGGACTCATCGTCATTGAAGCCTGGTTCAGGGGCTACTGAGGGAGTCCTGGATTATGGGGTCTCCGGAGATCCGGACTATATCCTTTGGCCGGACTGTTGGACTATGAAGATACAAGATTGAAGACTTCGTCCCGTGTCCGGATGGGACTCTACTTTGCGTGGAAGGCAAGCTAGGCAATATGGATATGTATATCTCCTCCTTTGTAACCGACCTTGTGTAACCCTAGCCCCCCTCCGGTGTCTATATAAACCGGAGGGTTTTAGTCTGTAGTACAACATACAATCATACCATAGGCTAGCTTCTAGGGTTTAGCCTATCTGATCTCGTGGTAGATCAACTCTTGTACTAATCATTTTATCAAGAACAATCAAGCATGATGTAGGATATTACCTCCATCAAGAGGGCCTGAACCTGGGTAAACATCGTGTCCCCTGCCTCCTGTTACCATCCACCTTAGACGCACAGTTCGGGACCCCCTACCCGAGATCCGCCGGTTTTGACACCGACAGTGGGTGTATGATACCAGTCAATGGTGTGCGATATTAGAGTTGCTAGCAACAGTGGAAGGGTGAGAGTGTGTATAATCCATGGACTCAACATTAGTCATAAAGAACTCACATACTTATTGCAAAAATCTATTAGTTATCGAAACAAAGTACTACACGCATGCTCCTAGGGGGATAGATTGGTAGGAAAAGACCATCGCTCATCCCCGACCGCCACTCATAAGGAAGGCAATCAAAAAATAAATCATGCTCCGACTTCATCACATAACGTTTCACCACATGTGCATGCTACGGGAATCACAAACTTTAACACAAGTATCTCTCAAATTAACAACTACTCAACTAGCATGACTCTAATATCACCAAATTCATATCTCAAAACAATCATCAAGTATCAAACTTCTCATAGTATTCAATGCACTTTATATGAAAGTTTTATTATATCCCTCTTGGATGCCTATCATATTAGGACTAATTTCATAACCAAAGCAAATTACCATGTTGTTCTAAAGGACTCTCAAAATAATATAAGTGAAGCATGAGAGTTCATCTATTTCTTCAAAATAAAACCACTGCCGTGCTCTAAAAGGATATAAGTGAAGCACTAGAGCAAATGACAAACTACTCCGAAAGATATAAGCGAAGCACAATGAGTAGTTGAATAATTATGTAACTACGTAAAGACTCTCTAACATTTAATAATTTCAGATCTTTGTATTTTATTCAAAAAGCAAGCAAAACAAAATAAAATAAAATGACGCTCCAAGCAAAACACATATAATGTGGTGAATAAAAATATAGCTCCAAGTAAAGTTACCGATGAACGAAGACGAAAGAGGGGATGGCTTCCGGGGCATCCCCAAGCTTAGGCTCTTGGTTGTCCTTGAATATTACCTTGGGGTGCCTTGGGCATCCCCAATCTTAGGCTCTTTCCGCTCCTTATTCCATAGTCCATCGAATCTTTACCCAAAACTTGAAAACTTCACAACACAAAACTTAACAGAAAACTCGTAAGCTCCGTTAGTATAAGAAAATAAATCACCACTTCAAGGTACTTGTCGGTGTCAAAACCGGCGGATCTCGGGTAGGGGGTCCCGAACTGTGCGTCTTGGATCGATGGTAACAGGAGGTAGGGGACACGAAGTTTTACCCAGGTTCAGGCCCTCTTGAGGGAGGTAAAACCCTACGTCCTGCTTGATTAATATTGATGATATGGGTAGTACAAGAGTAGATCTACCACGAGATCAAGGAGGCTACACCCTAGAAGCTAGCCTATGGTATGATTGTTGTATATGGAGTTGTATATTCTATCGACTAGCCTGGCCCTGGTTTATATAATGCACCAGAAGCCTAGGTTAACAAGAGTCCTAGCCGAATACACCGGTGGGGAGAAGTCCTTGTCTTGATCGCCAAGTCTTGTGGAATCTTCCTTGTATGCGGCAGTTGTCCGAACTGGCCCATGAGTATACGGCCACGGGGGTCCTTGGCCCAATCTATCAGATCGGGAGACGACATGGTGAGTACCCCCTAGTCCAGGACACTGTTAGTAGCCCCCTGAACCGGTCTTCAAGTTAGGGACGCTCCTCGATTCTTCCGAACTGTTCTTCATCTTCGGTCGACGGTCTTGAAAACTGGTTCAACAAATCTTCTCATCTTCGACCTTGAGGATCGCTGAAATGAATTCGACAAGTTTATACATCGGGTATCCGAGGAGCCCCTTTAAGTTTTCGGCCTTTATCAATGCCTTGTTATTTTTATGCCACACCTCGGGTTTGAAGTTGTTCCCGGGAGGCAGTGTCCTCTTGCGTCCGAGCTCTAACGCCAGACTGCATTCGAGGTATCTTTTGCGGCCGAGCACCAATGCCGGACCGCTTCCGAGCTCCAACGCCGGAATGTATCCAAGCTCCAACACCGGACTATGTCCAAGCTCCAACGCCGGACTATATCTGTGGTGTCATATCACCTTGGTTCAAAAAAGTTGAAGGAGTTTAGCCGAGCTTAATGCCGGAAATGCCCTCTATGGAGCCAGCCACTAGTGCCCGAGCTTTATGCCGGGCTGCTTCCGAGGTGGTGCACCACCCCGAATGTGGGCCGATTTTTGTGAATATTTTTTATTGGTGCAATTTATTCTCTGTCGAGATATATAGCCAGTATCCCTCAAGGTGTGTATCGGTCTAAAACCCGAGATGCACCTGAAGGATGATGTAAGACCGCTGATCCCAGTAGCCGCTGAGACTCAGGTTGATTTGCAAAATCGGCCTGAGGATCAAGTCCAAGCTCGGTAGAATACTTCGGGACACTAAAAGCGGCATGCTCAGTCCTCGAGACTCAGGTTGGGTGCGGCCGACCAACCTGAGGATCAAAATATCCTCGGAAACTATATTGCACATAAAATTTTCTGCATTGGACAAGCAATGCAGTAGCCCCCGAGACACTGGTCGGGTGGCAACACCAGATCAGGGGATCAATGTGCCCCTTTAATATTTGTAAATAATAAGCCCGAAGCCCAGTAGCCCCCGAGCCTTAATGCGGGCACGGGTGGCCGAATTAAGGATCAATATCCATAGTAAAATCACAAATTATGTGTAATGACTCTATGTATCCAAGTACTTTACGTCATTAATGCTCAGATCCGCATTGTAGAAAACTTTGTTGACTGACCATCGGCTTCCACCTCCTCGGCCAGTAGCCGAGGAGTGTTTGTCCTACTTTATAAAGCCTTTATGAGGGCAAAGATTTACAACAAACAAGGCAATCTGGCCATACAGTTTTATAAGCAAAGGTACGCAGAGAGTTATATTACTGTTTAACAGAGGAAATGTCTTCCAAAGAAAATAGTCCTGCTATCGGTTCCTTTCTTTGGGTGGTCATGCTAAGCATGATCATTAAACCTCAGCTCTAATGTAAGAGCAAAATATTGAGGATTTAGTTTGGGAGGCCAGTTAATAGCCCCCGGTAGTGTTTGGCGACAGCCGGGGTCAAGCCGTAAACACTTTGGCCAATGTTATGAACGGCCCATCATTTAACATAGTCATCGGATCGCTGACCAGTTTATGCTTATTGTAAAAGTCAGTTTTCGGCTTTCTCCACTGAGGTGCTTAACCATGTGAGCTGGAAGCACAATCGCAGTGGTTCTCCCTTTGCACACCTAGCCGAACAAAACGGAACGTAGGAAGCAAGTGCAGGAGCCGGGCAACCCAACTATTGACCGAAGACACAATTCGAAACCGATGCATATATAGCAATATCTGAGAATGTTTTTGCCGAATACCTAAAGGTGTCTGGCGTTGCACTACGAGACTAATGCTGGAAAAGCACAAATAGTTTAAAAGTGCCAAAAAGCTTGGAAAACCAAGAAACGTCAGTAAAAACATGACGTCCGAACAATATCAAGTGTTCGGTGCCAATCCAAAAGTTGGTCATAGAAAAAAGAAGTGCTTCTATCGTGCTTTAACATGATACATCCTATCTCAAGACTTCGAGCGGGTCAGACTACGGCTTCAACCTCCTATCCCGAGGGCGGAGTACTTCTCATCAGGCCAGTTTAGCAAACTAAACTCTAGCGGCTTTGAGAGAGAAATTAGGCTCCCCGGCTAGTGACCGCACACTCATGTCGAAAAAAGGAGTGATAAATAATAATAATAATAATAAAACTTTGCAATGACTAAGAAGAAGAACACTTATTATAAAACGGCTCAAATAAACTTAAGAGCCCCCAAGTGACTTGGGTAGAAGAATGATTGCATGTACCGAAGTACTTATATCATATCTATGTTCAACCGAACTTTAAACGCATCTTAACCGACCGTCGGCTTCTCCCTCTTCGGTCAAGGACCGAAAAGTGTTATGTACTCCATCTGTTGAGAATATCGACGGTGTTTCCAATAACCAGGCAATCAGGCCATAAGGCTGTAACAGACAAAGCGCGCTCAGGGAACTTATGCCATATTACCGCGAAGTGTAAGAAGCATCTTCGAAGAAAATAGTACCCCCACCGATACCTTTCTTCGGTGCTCATTGTTATTATGAGACTTGTGCAATATATTTTTTGTACTCATGAGTTCCGTTGAGTGCCAACCATCATTGAAAACTATAAGAGCGCTAGCTTTCGGCTTCATCCAGTCTGAGGTCCGGCTTGGGTCACCCGATCGTGACAATCGCAGAGGTGCTCCCTTTACTCCCTAGCCGAATAATCGGGAACGTAGGGGTAAACACAGGAGCGAGGCAACCCAGCTTGCAAATCGCTTAAGTCAATATGGTGCATATTGTGGCATAATACACGAACAAGGAACGAAGCCGTACAAGTATAATCATATGCAAGAGGAAAAGCTTCATAAAGGAAGCCCCCAAGTGAATTGGGTCCTTGAATTTGTGTGTCACAAACAAAGTTTGGACAAGGAAAATTTTTTACAAGCAACTTTTTTCAAAAAAGTATAATGCTTGGTCGAACCGAACACAAGTTAGAAATTAAAGCTTTGAGCATGAAAGCGACTTAGCTGGTTAATGTGTTCGGTATTGATGACGCGGTCCGAGCTTGATGCGGGGCAAGGTTCCATCCCCCAAACCTGTCCCGAGGTGGCGGAGCGGAGAGCTCGACACGACGAAGTGGTGACATAGCACGGTCAATGCAGACCGGCAGAGTGACGCCGAAGTCCCCGGATCATTTTCCTGTGCACAAAAAATAGTGCAAACCGGAGATAATAGTAATAATGATAATTAAAAAAATGTTGCATAATAAATAATTTATGCAAAGTGAGTAAGAAAAGAAATATGGCCTGGCGCCGAAGTCAATGTTGATGCAGGGCGTCGGCGTGATGCGGTAAAGGCGTGGCAAAGCCTGAATTCGCAGGTCGGTCCGAGCTCCGAGTGCGGCGTTCACCGGACTATGTACGGAAACTGACCGAACCACCATGCGACTGTCGTTAATGCGGCCACCATTTGATAGACCTGTGTACATATGACGGACAAACCAGAGTAATAATTCCTTGGGAAAAATGAACCCGAACAAGCAAAAAAATACTGGGATTAATAACACCTGGTTCATTTGTTGTAGCAATCCGAAGGAAGGTGATTCCCAAAATTGGGACTCGATCCGCACATCCATTACCGGAGTAGGTTGATGAAGAGATGGCGAAGCCTCGATGTCAGCCGATGAGTCGAAGTAGGTCGGCGTGATGGACACCAGCTTGAAGAAGCAATAGTGCGGCCCTGCCGATGCAGGTCGTGACGTGGTCGATGCCGGCTTGATGAAGCGACCGTGCGGTGATGCCGGTATGCCCGCTCCGTGTAATCCGTGGGGCGGCGATGTTGGTGATGATTTATCCTTCGCGATGCCGGACTCTTGTTAGGCTTGCCGAGATGATGATCCGAAGAAGTTGAGCTCGGCTCAACAAAGTGACGCCCTGTCTAGCGCAGGTCGGCAGCCGTGGAGTAATATTGCCGGACTGGTTTGACACCAGCATGATGTTGAAGATCATGTTCAAAAGATCTTAAAGTTAGTGGGATGTGTTCCTGAACAAAACACAATACCCCATTGTCACATCCCTAGTCTGGTATGACTTAGACTAGCTAGCTATTTGTGCATCATATTTAAATTTCATTTAAATTTGAAATGAGGATTGGTGGAACCCTCAGAATCATTTTTGAAAATGACCCAAATAAAAAAAATTCTCCAAAAGGGTCCAAGAAAATGCTCATGTTGCCCTCTGAAAATATTGGACAGAGATAAAAATCAAAACAATATTTTTAGGAGCTCATGGACATTTATTTTGGCCATTTGGATTAATTCGATAAATATTTGCATTGGAAATATATTTCTATATATATGAAATATGGTCCAAAAATTATGCCAATTATAAAAGAGCTCTAGAATAATATATCTAGCTCCTGCAAAAATTGGCATAATAAAATTAAATGATTTAATATATTTATTAAATCAAACAAATGTCAGAAAAATAGAAAAGAAAACAGAATAGGGGAGAGAAACTTACCTGGGCCACTTACACGATCGGCCCAGTAGCTCGGCCCAGCTGACTGGCCGACGCCAGTCGTCCTCCACCTCCCGCCAGGAGGCCAGGGGCGTGTGGCCGGCGCGTGCGCATCGCCGTGCCGCCACGGCACCTGCCTACCTGTCCTCCCCCTCGACGCCTGGACGTCCGGAACGTCGCCACGCGCTGCCCCGCACCGCTCTCACTCCCTCTCCCTCGCCCTCCTCCTCTCCTCCTGCTCTCTCTCTCTCTCACCCGAGAACCACCGTCACCGCCGCACGCCGTGGCCATAGCCACCGCCTCCCCCTCGCCTTCCCGTCGTGCCCAGGAGCTCCGCCTCGTCGCCAGCTACCTCCTCGCCGAGCCACGCAAGCCGGAGTGCCCCGTGGAGCCGTCGCCGTCGCCAAATTCGCCTCCGGCCGCCGTGGATCCTCGCCGGCGATTCGGAAGCTACCGGGCATCCCCGACCTCGCCCTCGCGCTCGCTGGTTCCGCGGTGAGCCCCCGCACCGAACCCCCTCCTTCCCGTGTCCGTTTGCCCCGTCTAGCTAGCTCGCCACAGCGCCCGTAGCTCCTCGCCGCCGGCCATGGCGCCACGGTGGCACGAGCCCAAGCCGGTCACTTCCGCGCGCGTCACCGTGTTCCTGGTGACGCCAGGAGGCCGTAGGAGCCCTCCGCCTCCACTGCCGTGCACCACAACGCCGCGGCCGCAAGTTGCCGAGCTCCGGCCGCCGCCCTGAGCTCTGCTCCGGCGAGCTCCGCCGCCCCCGCAGCCTCCCGCGTGTTCCACTGGATGTGCGTGAGCGCGGGCTTCGTTCCCGTGGTCTCCGCCGCCCGAATGGTCGCCGGAACGGCGATCCCGAGCCCCTCCGCCGCGTTTGTTGCCGCTGGCGGCTAAACGCCGGCGTTTTAGCCCCGGTTGACCAGGGGTTTGACCTCCCCTGGCTCAATGACAGTGGGCCCCGTCGTCAGGTGATTAGCTTAGTGCTAATCACCGTTAACTAACCCCCCCCTGACGCTGACCAGTGGGCCCGACCCCCCTAACCTTTTAATTAAACTAATTAACCCCTGTTTAACCCCCCCTGTCACTGACGTGTGGGTCCCACACGTCAGGTTTGACCCGGACCAGCCCAGTTGACCGCTGACGTCGTGCTGACGTCATGCTGACGCAATTATTTATTTTCTGGAATTAAAATAATTCAGAAAATCCAGAAAATGATTTAAACTTCAAAAAATCATAACAATTCAACCGTAGCTCAGATTGAAATAATTTATATATGAAAAATTATCAGAAAAATGCAATCTTTCCATCTGTACTAGTTTCATGCATGACAAACCAACTTATACATGCTGAATATGAGAAAACACATTATGGCATATTAAGAGACTTAATTTAGTATTGCATTTGAACCTTTGGTTCAAATGGACTTCAAACCAAATGTTTACTAGTTGCATTAGCTCAACAGCATCACATCTACATGCCATGTTCATGCATCATATTGTTGCATATGATTGTGTACTGATTGTCGGCACCGTTCCTTCTCGATAGGTCCTGCTCCGGAGACGTTCCAGAGTGCCTGTCTGTGAAGCAGTGCCTCCCTTGTTGTTTTACCAGGCAAGCAAACCCCCCTTGTTCATTTCGATAAAACCCTACTCTCTCGCTCCTGCTCTCAGTTATTGCATTAGGACAACAACGATTCATCTGCTACTTTGTGCTGCGGTAGTTGAACCCATTCCTCTGCATGACCTGTCATTGCCACAGTAAATAGTTGAAACCCACTAGCATGTGTAGGAGTTGATTGAAGCCATTGTTGTGTTCCTACCATGCTATGCCTGCTATTACTTAGAGTTGTGTCAGGTCTGGTTCATTGGGAATGAATTGAAGTGTTACGATATGTTCTGATGCTGAGAGTGAAGTGTGTGAACATGATTTGGTAAAGGTAGCGGTGAGAGGCCATGTAGGAGTACATGGTGGGTTGTCTCATTGGAACCGTCCTTAAGCACTGAGTTCTATGTATGTTGTCCAATGACTCGATAGTACCACACATTGGGTTCCGGTAACTCGACCCCTCTCGACTTATTAACCAACTTGGTCTCTGTCCAGGAGTCGCAACTAGTTTCTGGTGTTTGTAGGTAGTGCTATTTTTCTACCAAGTGGCACCCGGGAGGGTGGGCTTGGGACAGACTAGGCACACGTGGCCCGGTGTACCGAGTGGAACCCGGATGGTGGGCTCGGGAACCCTGTACACATCGTTTGGGGCCATAAGCGACACCCCGGCCGGATCTCCTTGCGGATGGAACCCGAATAGGCGATAAACCTGGACTAGAGTCTTGTGGGGTTAGTCAGGTCGTGGCCGACACCCTCGCCAGGCTTCCGCTTGAAGGTTGCCGAGATACATGACGTGTACATGGCGGTAAGTGGCGAGAGCGTGTGTGAAGAAGTACACCCCTGCAGGGTTAACATGATCTATTCGAATAGCCGGGTCCGCGGTTATGGACTTCTTGGATGCTTACATGGTACATAGACAACTTGAAGTGGATACCCTAAAATGCTCAAGACAAGTGTGAGTGCTATGGATGGCCTTCTCGTAGGGAGACGGGGATGAATCCATAGTAGTGTATTGTGTGGTGATTAGTGGACTCGTGTACGTTGTTTCACCTCCAGAGTTTCTGGTAGTCGTAGAACAGGATAGCCACAGAGTCAAAGCTGGCTTGCTGCAACTAAACCCCACATTACCCTCTTGATACAAAAGCATGTACGATAGGATCTGATGTAAGTCTTGCTGAGTACCTTTGTACTCATGTTGCTTTATTTATGTTTTTGCAGCGGAGACTTCGGTCTTACTAGTGTTCTCGTGGACTTCGACTAGTAGCTAGTACCTCAGCTACGATCTTGATCGGATGGTGTAGATAGTCAGGCTCTTCAGCCTTTTCATTTGTAGATGTCTGTACTCAGACATGTAATGCTTCCGCTTGTTGCTTGATTGCTCTGACTGTTGGGTCATGTGACCCCTGTTTGTAATAATGCTGTGACGGCTCTTCCAAGCCTTTATCTATATGAGTTGTTGAGTTATGCTGTGATGCCATGTTGTACAGCACATACTTGCATGTTATGCGTACGTGTAATGTGTATTGCTATGTGTGGGATCTGACTATCTAGTTGTTTATTCTTAGTAGCCTCTCTTACCGGGAAATGTCTCCTAGTGCTTCCACTGAGCCCTGGTAGCTTGCTACTGCTCCGGAACACTTAGGCAGGCCGGCATGTGTCCTTCTTCGATCCTGTGTCTGTCCCTTCGGGGAAATGTCACGCGATGAATACCGGAGTCCTTCTAGCCCGCTACAGCCCGGTTCACCGGAGTCCTGTTAGCCCAGTGCTACAGCCTGGATTCACTCGCTGATGACCGACACGTTCGATGCTGGGTCATGGATGCTTGTCCCTGTAAGTTAGTGCCACCTTGGGTTTACGACTAGCCATGTCAGCCCGGGCTCTTTATCATATGGATGCTAGCGACACCATCATATACGTGTGCCAAAATGCGCAAACGGTCCCGGGCAAAGGTAAGGCGCCACCCGTGGGGATACCGTGCGTGAGGCCGCAAAGCGATATGAGGTGTTACATGCTAGATCGATGTGGCATCGAGTCGGGGTCCTGACAGCGTTGGTATCAGAGCCTGACTGCCTGTAGGTTTACCAAGCCATACTGGTCGAAGTTGAGTCTAGAAATTCTTTAGTTATGTAAGGGAATTGATTGTGGGAAGGAACGTAAGGCTCTTTTTACTCCTTTACCTCATGACCTTCTGATCTGAGTCATCCTATCTTTCCGACGGGGTTAAGGAACTAGGCTTATCTTCCATCTATCAGGATCACGTGTTACTACTCCGTAGTTCCATAAGACTGGTTGATCAGAGTCATACCCCAGTTTCGAGTACTTCCAGTGTAGTCTGTTTAGTACTATCCCAGAACCTTGAGTGGTGATGTTGAGTACGTTACCACCCCATTTTTAGTAGGATGTCTCATTCTGAGCATTTTACTGCCGTTATGCTGCCGGAATTTCCCTAGGAGTTCGAGTGATACTAATTCCTTGTCCTACATTCTACAGTCGATAGTTGATGTTGATTTTGTCCTTGGTTTCGTTCTCAGGATGTCATCAGCTAAGCGAAGTTTCGTCGCTCGTAGCCAGAACCATGGAGATGGTAGGGATGAGGATCCTCCTGACCAGCCTTCGTTGACAGAGTTCATGCTAGAGATGGAGAGGAACAAGCGTGAGTCTAATCGTTTGTTGGCACGTATCGAGGAGAACACCGCACATCAGTTCAAAGGGTCTGCTACCATTCATGACTTCATTCGTTTGCACCCACCTACCTTTCATCATTCCATCGAGCCACTCGATGCAGATGACTGGCTCCGTAGCATCACCCATAAGCTGCGTTCCGCGAGCGTAGCTGAAGATGACAAGGTCACTTATGCCACATACCACCTGGAAGGTCCTGCTAGTCTTTGGTGGCAGAACTATGAGACTTTGCTTCCAGCCGGCCAGATTCCTACCTGGAAGGATTTCACTGAGGTTTTTCGCGAGCATCACATTCCCCAGGCCCTCATTGATCGCAGGAGAGAAGAGTT
>NC_041380.1:109970200-109992431 GCF_002162155.2 Triticum dicoccoides | reverse complement strand
GTTATCTCATTCGGTATGGATTGGGAGAAATGTCTTCCTTTCGCCGAGTTTGCTTATAACAATAGCTATCAATCCAGCCTCAAGAAAGCTCCTTTTGAGGTTCTCTATGGACGAAGATGTCGAACACCTTTGAACTGGTCAGAAACCGGTGAAAGACAATTCTTTGGACCGGATATGATCCAGGAGGCAGAAGAGCAAGTTCGCATCATTCGTGAGAATTTGAAAACAGCCCAGTCTCGTCAGAAAAGTCAGTACGATCGTCATCATAAGGATGTGACTTATGAAATTGGCGACCAAGCTTACCTTCGGGTTACTCCTTTGAAGGGTACCCATCGTTTCGGTATCAAGGGCAAGTTGGCTCCTCGTTACATTGGTCCTTTTCGTATTCTCGCTAAACGAGGAGAGGTTGCCTACCAGTTGGAACTACCCCCACATCTTTCTCGAGTTCATGATGTCTTCCACGTCTCTCAACTCAGGCGTTGCTTCGCGGATCCTATCCGTGGAGTGGACCACGAAACGCTTGATCTCCAAGATAACCTCACATACCGAGAGTACCCGGTTCGCATTCTTGATCAAGCAGAGCGTGTCACTCGACGTCAGAACATCAAGTTTCTCAAAGTTCAGTGGTCTCATCATTCCGAGAGAGAAGCTACTTGGGAGCGAGAAGATGGTCTTCGACTGGAGTACCCCGCTTTCTTTCCGTCGACCCCTGAATCTCGAGACGAGATTCTTTCAAGTGGGGGCGAGTTGTCACATCCCTAGTCTGGTATGACTTAGACTAGCTAGCTATTTGTGCATCATATTTAAATTTCATTTAAATTTGAAATGAGGATTGGTGGAACCCTCAGAATCATTTTTGAAAATGACCCAAATAAAAAAAATTCTCCAAAAGGGTCCAAGAAAATGCTCATGTTGCCCTCTGAAAATATTGGACAGAGATAAAAATCAAAACAATATTTTTAGGAGCTCATGGACATTTATTTTGGCCATTTGGATTAATTCGATAAATATTTGCATTGGAAATATATTTCTATATATATGAAATATGGTCCAAAAATTATGCCAATTATAAAAGAGCTCTAGAATAATATATCTAGCTCCTGCAAAAATTGGCATAATAAAATTAAATGATTTAATATATTTATTAAATCAAACAAATGTCAGAAAATTAGAAAAGAAAACAGAATAGGGGAGAGAAACTTACCTGGGCCACTTACCCGATCGGCCCAGTAGCTCGGCCCAGCTGACTGGCCGACGCCAGTCGTCCTCCACCTCCCGCCAGGAGGCCAGGGGCGTGTGGCCGGCGCGTGCGCATCGCCGTGCCGCCACGGCACCTGCCTGCCTGTCCTCCCCCTCGACGCCTGGACGTCCGGAACATCGCCACGCGCTGCCCCGCACCGCTCTCACTCCCTCTCCCTCGCCCTCCTCCTCTCCCCCTGCTCTCTCTCTCACCCGAGAACCACCGTCGCCGCCGCACGCCGTGGCCATAGCCACCGCCTCCCCCTCGCCTTCCCGTCGTGCCCAGGAGCTCTGCCTCGTCGCCAGCTACCTCCTCGCCGAGCCACGCAAGCCGGAGTGCCCCGTGGAGCCGTCGCCGTCGCCAAATTCGCCTCCGGCCGCCGTGGATCCTCGCCGGCGATTCGGAAGCTACCGGGCATCCCCGACCTCGCCCTCGCGCTCGCTGGTTCCGCGGTGAGCCCCCGCACCGAACCCCCTCCTTCCCGTGTCCGTTTGCCCCGTCTAGCTAGCTCGCCACAGCGCCCGTAGCTCCTCGCCGCCGGCCATGGCGCCACGGTGGCACGAGCCCAAGCCGGTCACTTCCGCGCGCGTCACCGTGTTCCTGGTGACGCCAGGAGGCCGTAGGAGCCCTCCGCCTCCACTGCCGTGCACCACAACGCCGCGGCCGCAAGTTGCCGAGCTCCGGCCGCCGCCCTGAGCTCTGCTCCGGCGAGCTCCGCCGCCCCCGCAGCCTCCCGCGTGTTCCACTGGATGCGCGTGAGCGCGGGCTTCGTTCCCGTGGTCTCCGCCGCCCGAATGGTCGCCGGAACGGCGATCCCGAGCCCCTCCGCCGCGTTTGTTGCCGCCGGTGGCTAAACGCCGGCGTTTTAGCCCCGGTTGACCAGGGGTTTGACCTCCCCTGGCTCAATGACAGTGGGCCCCGTCGTCAGGTGATTAGCTTAGTGCTAATCACCGTTAACTAACCCCCCCCTGACGCTGACCAGTGGGCCCGACCCCCCTAACCTTTTAATTAAACTAATTAACCCCTGTTTAACCCCCCCTGTCACTGACGTGTGGGTCCCACACGTCAGGTTTGACCCGGACCAGCCCAGTTGACCGCTGACGTCGTGCTGACGTCATGCTGACGCAATTATTTATTTTCTGGAATTAAAATAATTCAGAAAATCCAGAAAATGATTTAAACTTCAAAAAATCATAATAATTCAACCGTAGCTCAGATTGAAATAATTTATATATGAAAAATTATCAGAAAAATGCAATCTTTCCATCTGTACTAGTTTCATGCATGACAAACCAACTTATACATGCTGAATATGAGAAAACACATTATGGCATATTAAGAGACTTAATTTAGTATTGCATTTGAACCTTTGGTTCAAATGGACTTCAAACCAAATGTTTACTAGTTGCATTAGCTCAACAGCATCACATCTACATGCCATGTTCATGCATCATATTGTTGCATATGATTGTGTACTGATTGTCGGCACCGTTCCTTCTCGATAGGTCCTGCTCCGGAGACGTTCCAGAGTACCTGTCTGTGAAGCAGTGCCTCCCTTGTTGTTTTACCAGGCAAGCAAACCCCCCTTGTTCATTTCGATAAAACCCTACTCTCTCGCTCCTGCTCTCAGTTATTGCATTAGGACAACAACGATTCATCTGCTACTTTGTGCTGCGGTAGTTGAACCCATTCCTCTGCATGACCTGTCATTGCCACAGTAAATAGTTGAAACCCACTAGCATGTGTAGGAGTTGATTGAAGCCATTGTTGTGTTCCTACCATGCTATGCCTGCTATTGCTTAGAGTTGTGTCAGGTCTGGTTCATTGGGAATGAATTGAAGTGTTACGATATGTTCTGATGCTGAGAGTGAAGTGTGTGAACACGATTTGGTAAAGGTAGCGGTGAGAGGCCATGTAGGAGTACATGGTGGGTTGTCTCATTGGAACCGTCCTTAAGCACTGAGTTCTATGTATGTTGTCCAATGACTCGATACTACCACACATTGGGTTCCGGTAACTCGACCCCTCTCGACTTATTAACCAACTTGGTCTCTGTCCAGGAGTCGCAACTAGTTTCTGGTGTTTGTAGGTAGTGCTATTTTTCTACCAAGTGGCACCCGGCAGGGTGGGCTTGGGACAGACTAGGCACACGTGGCCCGGTGTACCGAGTGGCACCCGGATGGTGGGCTCGGGAACCCTGTACACATCGTTTGGGGCCGTAAGCGACACCCCGGCCGGATCTCCTTGCGGATGGAACCCGAATAGGCGATAAACCTGGACTAGAATCTTGTGGGGTTAGTCAGGTCGTGGCCGACACCCTCGCCAGGCTTCCGCTTGAAGGTTGCCGAGATACATGACGTGTACATGGCGGTAAGTGGCGAGAGCGTGTGTGAAGAAGTACACCCCTGCAGGGTTAACATTATCTATTCGAATAGCCGGGTCCGCGGTTATGGACTTCTTGGATGCTTACATGGTACATAGACAACTTGAAGTGGATACCCTAAAATGCTCAAGAAAAGTGTGAGTGCTATGGATGGCCTTCTCGTAGGGAGACGGGGATGAATCCATAGTAGTGTATTGTGTGGTGATTAGTGGACTCGTGTACGTTGTTTCACCTCCAGAGTTTCTGGTAGTCGTAGAACAGGATAGCCACAGAGTCAAAGCTGGCTTGCTGCAACTAAACCCCACATTACCCTCTTGATACAAAAGCATGTACGATAGGATCTGATGTAAGTCTTGCTGAGTACCTTTGTACTCATGTTGCTTTATTTATGTTTTTGCAGCGGAGACTTCGGTCTTACTAGTGTTCTCGTGGACTTCGACTAGTAGCTAGTACCTCAGCTACGATCTTGATCGGATGGTGTAGAGAGTCAGGCTCTTCAGCCTTTTCATTTGTAGATGTCTGTACTTAGACATGTAATGCTTCCGCTTGTTGCTTGATTGCTCTGACTGTTGGGTCATGTGACCCCTGTTTGTAATAATGCTGTGACGGCTCTTCCGAGCCTTTATCTATATGAGTTGTTGAGTTATGCTGTGATGCCATGTTGTACAGCACATACTTGCATGTTATGCGTACGTGTAATGTGTATTGCTATGTGTGGGATCTGACTATCTGACTATATAGGAATTCCGCAGCCGATCAACGGTTGGATCTTCCAAAGGACGTCTGAGCTAGAAGCTGGAGACCACGCCCTAAACTCATCCAAATCCCATCCAGATTTGACAGGGCTTCGGTATATCGTAGATTGCCAGAGATTCCTCCATTGGAACTCGACGAAATTTTCCAGGGGTGTTATAGACCCAATTCCGCACAATTCCACCGAAGCGATCGTCAAAGCGATACTCGAGGAGGTGGTGGCGACAGATATGAGTTCACTGTCCAAAAAGAACAGCATGGTCGCTTGAGGGAAATGTTGACGTTGAGTCCCCGAGCTCCATATATAATTCCTCCGTGATCTTGATAGAGATCGGAGTTGATGTTTGATGAAGGCCGTCGTCCGAACATGGTGATCCGAACACGGGGCGCAATTCTTGGTCGAACCAAGGTGACCAGTCGAACTGGTGACGAAGACGCCGAAGTCGCAGTTGATCTACAGGTGAGCCATCGATCCTTTTGTTGATCACACAGCACAACTCTCAATGAAAGCACCAATGTCGGTGTCAAAACCGACGGATCTCGGGTAGGGGCTCCCGAACTGTGCGTCTTGGATCGATGGTAACAGGAGGCAGGGGACACGAAGTTTTACCCAGGTTCGGGCCCTCTTGAGGGGGGTAAAACCCTACGTCTTGCTTGATTAATATTGATGATATGGGTAGTACAAGAGTAGATCTATCACGAGATCAAGGAGGCTAAACCCTAGAAGCTAGCCTATGGTATGAATGTTGTATATGGAGTTGTATATTCTATCGACTAGTCTGGCCCTGGTTTATATAATGCACCAGAGGCCTAGGTTAACAAGAGTCCTAGCCGAATACGCCAATGGGGAGAAGTCCTTGTCTTGATCGCCAAGTCTTGTGGAATCTTCCTTGTATGCAGCAGTTGTCCGAACTGGCCCATGAGTATACGGCCACGGGGGTCCTCTGCCCAATCTATCAGATCAGGAGACGACGTGGTGAGTACCTCCTAGTCCAGGACACCATCAGTACTGTAATGAACTCATTCTTTATTTATATTGGTGTTAAACCTACCGTATTCCAAATTTGCTATGGTTTATAAACTCCATTACTAGCCATAGATTCATCAAAATAAGAAAACAACACAATGAAAACAGAATCTGTCAAAAACAGAACAATATGTAGTAATCTAGATCAAACGTATACTTCTGGAACCCCAAAAATTCTAAAATAAATTTCTGGGCATGAGGAATTTATCTATTAATCATCTGCAAAAAAATTAACTAAATATCACTCTCCAGTAAAACATAGCAGCAAATCACGTGAGCGCTAAAGTTTCTGTTTTTACAACAAGATCGCAAAGACTTTCCCCCAAGTCTTCCCAAAGGTTCTACTTGGAACAAACACTAATTAAAAGCATAAAACCACATCTAAACAGAGGCTATATGAATTATAACTAAAAAGAAACAAATAAAATTGGGTTGCCTCCCAACAAGCGCTATCGTTTAACGCCCCTAGCTAGGCATGATGATTTCAATGATGCTCACATAAAAGATAAGGATTGAAATATAAAGAGAGGATCATGAATAATATGACTAGCACATTTAAGTCTAACCCACTTCCTATGCATAGGGATTTTTGAGCAAACAACTTATGGGAACAATAATCAACTAGCATAGGAAGGCAAACCAAGCATAACTTTAAAACTTTAAGCACATAGAGAGGAAACTTGATATTATTGCAATTCCTATAAGCATATATTCCTACCTCATAATAATTTTCAGTAGCATCATGAATGAATTCAACAATATAAATATCACATAAACCATTCTTTTCATGATCTAAAAGCATAGAAAATTTACTACTCTCCCCATAAGCAAAATTCTTCTCATTCGGAATAGTGGGAGTATCATAAGAAACTCGAATACTACAAATTGTTTCCATGTTAAAAGAGTAATATTCAGGAAAAGGGTAATCATAATCATGACAAGTTTTAATATAATCATCACTACCTTTTATAGCATATGTGTCATCACAATAATCATCATAAGTAGCAACTTTGTTCTCATCATAATCAATTGAAACCTCTTCCAAGATAGTG
Organism: Triticum dicoccoides; assembly: GCF_002162155.2. Taxonomy (NCBI): domain Eukaryota; kingdom Viridiplantae; phylum Streptophyta; class Magnoliopsida; order Poales; family Poaceae; genus Triticum; species Triticum dicoccoides. The sequence continues at coordinate 109,985,976 of NC_041380.1, read as the reverse complement.
GAATCATTACTAAATAAAGACATGACCTCTCCAAATCCACTTTCATAATTGTCACAATAAGATTCAACACCCTCCAAAATAGTGGGATCATTACTTCCTAAATTTGACACTCTTCCAAACCCACTTTCATCAATATAATCATCATAAATAGGAGGCATGCTATCATCATAATAAATTTGCTCATCAAAACTTGGGAGACAAAAATATCATCTTCATCAAACATAGCATCCCCAAGCTTGTGGCTTTGCATGTCATTAGCATCATGGATATTCAAGGAATTCATACTAACAACATTGCAATCATGCTCATCATACAAACATTTAGTGCTAAACATTCTAATGCATTCTTCTTCTAACACTTTGGCATAATTATCTGAATCCTTATTTTCATGAAAGGCATTAAAAAGATGAAGCATATGAGGTATTCTCAATTCCATTTTTAGTTTTCTTTTATAGACTAAACTAGTGATAAAACAAGAAACTAAAAGATTCGATTGCAAGATCTAAAGATATACCTTCAAGCACTAACCTCCCCGGCAACAGCGCCAGAAAAGAGCTTGATGTCTACTACACAACCTTGTTCTTGTAGACGTTGTTGGGCCTCCAAGTGCACAGGTTTGTAGGACAGTAGCAAATTTCCCTCAAGTGGATGACCTAAGGTTTATCAATCTGTGGGAGGCGTAGGATCAAGATGGTCTCTCTCAAACAACCCTGCAACCAAATAACAAAGAATCTCTTGTGTCCCCAACACACCCAATACAATGGTAAATTGTATAGGTGCACTAGTTCGGCAAAGAGATGGTGATACAAGTGCAGTATGGATGGTAGATAAAGGTTTTTGTTATCTGAAAATATAAAAACAGAAAGGTAACTAATGATAAAAGTGAGCACAAACGGTATTGCAATGCGTTGAAACAAGGCCTAGGGTTCATACTATCACTAGTGCAAGTTCTCTCAACAATAATAACATAATTGGATCATATAACTATCCCTCAACATGCAACAAAGAGTCACTCCAAAGTCACTAATAGAGGAGAACAAACGAAGAGATTATTGTAGGGTACGAAACCACCTCAAAGTTATTCTTTCTAATCGATCTATTCAAGAGTTCGTACTAAAAAAACACCTTAAGACACAAATCAACCAAAACCGTAATGTCACCTAGATACTCCAATGTCACCTCAAGTATCCGTGGGTATGATTATACTATATGCATCACACAATCTGAGATTCATCTATTCAACCAACACAAAGAACTTCAAAGAGTGCCCTAAAGTTTCTACCGGAGAGTCAAGACGAAAACGTGTGCCACCCCCTATGCATAAGTTCACGAGGTCACGGAACTCGCAAGTTGATCACCAAAACATACATCAAGTGGATCACATGATATCCCATTGTCACCACAGATAAGCACATGCAAGACATACATCAAGTGTTCTCAAATCCTTAAAGACTCAATACGATAAGATAACTTCAAAGGGAAAACTCAATCCATTACAAGAGAGTAGAGGGGGAGAAACATCATAAGATCCAACTGTAATAGCAAAGCTCGCGATACATCAAGATCGTGCCAAATCAAGAACACGAGAGAGAGAGAGATCAAACACATAGCTACTGGTACATACCCTCAGCCCCGAGGGTGAACTACTTCCTCCTCATCATGGAGAGCACCGGGATGATGAAGATGGCCACCAGAGAGGGATTCTCCCCTTCAGCAGGGTGCCGGAACGGGTCTAGATTGGTTTTCGGTGGCTACGGAGGCTTCCGGAGGCGGAACTCCTGATCTAGGTTTCTTTCTGGAAGCTTTGGGTTATATAAGAGGTGTTGGAGTCAGGAACAAGGCAGGGGGTTCTCCGGGCTTTCCACGAGGCAGGGAGGCGCGCCCCCAACCCTCGTGGGCAGCCCCGGACTCTTCTGGCCCAACTCTGTTTCTCCGTGTCCTTCTTCTAGTCCAAAAATGAGTCCCGTGAAGTTTCAGGTCAATTGGACTCCGTTTGGTTTTCCTTTTCTGCGATACTCAAAAACAAGGAAAAACAGAAACTGGCACTGGGCTCTAGGTTAATAGGTTAGTCCCAAAAATCATATAAAATAGCATATAACACATCCAAGGTGGATAATATAATACCATGGAACAATAAAAAATTATAGATACGTTGGAGACGTATCAGCCATCAAGACCCCGGACACTGCTAAACGAGTCCGGCCCACTCTGCAGAATGACAACTCGGTGAATCCAGAGCTAGACTAGCAGTTTGGCCTCCGCCGATCGCCCACACAATCGTGACATATGTACCGCGTGTGCATATTTGCACACTCAAAATACCTTGGGCAACGACGGAGGCACACTGCGGATAAGGTCTATAGTGCGGCTTGGCCATTTTTGGACCTTAACTTTTCTTCTTTGATCTTTTCTCCCTCATACTACATGTTCATCAAAACCTAGCTACCCCACGGTTGTGCATGGGATCTTTCCGAGCCCCTTTTCGTATAAACGACTGTCAACCGCTCCTCTCAAAGGATTTTCTACCAAGGAGAAACGGCGCAGATGTGAGGCAGGGTATCAATTGGATCTTCAAGACTATCCTTTCTTTTTAGGCCCTCTATATAGCTTCCCCTTGTTTATAAATTTTTGGCATGTAAAATAGCCTTGATGTCTATGGCATTATCTGTAATAGCATGTTCTGAGTTTCAATCAAATTATAATGGAAACAGTTTTTGGCCAACCCATGTCCGGTATTGGTTTATTTCATAACCTGTATTCCCTCCTTGCTTCAGATTGCCATATATACTTTGGTCCGGCCTAAATGTCGGGGGCTCTATTCGGCCACGTATATGTTCAAAAGTACGAATACTTTTAGGGTATACTTCGGCGTCCCGAATATTGCATTATATGCATCAGCTCTGAATCATGTATTTGGTCTACAGTTCGGTTGCCCGGCTCATGTGATTACCACCTTACGTTCCGCTAGTTAGGCTAAGGTAGTAAAGGGAGAACTACTGCGATTGTGTTTCTGGTTCATTCGGTCAAACACCCCAGTAGAGAAAGCCGAAAACTGACTGTCGTGATAGCGCGAGAGTTGGTCGGCGATTCGGTGACTAACTACAAATCTTTTGTGATTTACTTCGTATTATACGAAGGGCTGGCCTTTGCCCAGTCATGCGATAAAGCGATCCTAGTTTGGAGGGCCGCATACGCACCAGGGGCTAGTCCTTAGCCCCACCGTCAAACTCCTATGGCTAAGTGAAAGTAATAAAGCCACATAGTCTAATTGCCTAGTTCACTGCGCAGACACCTCCTTTACGGACCAAGATATTGGATCAAGTGTGATCGTGCGCTATATCGAACACCCCTATAGCATCTACGTGGGGGCTGAAGCCGATGACTGGAAAACTTTCAGAATTGAAATGACCGCACAGGAGGAAAATAATTTCAGATAAAGGCATAAATATGTTACAAGCCTTGGTTCATAAAACAAAGTCTGGATAACCCTGATACAGTCACTCAAACATGACATCCTTTGAGCATTGGCCCTCTACTATTCGGGCACCCGCCAGGACATCGTCAAAGTACCTCTTTGGCTTGTGGTGGTCCTTGCCTTCGGGTGGGCCTTAGGTTGCCACGACAGTGGCCTTTATCTTCTCCCAGTGCATCTTGAGACGGGCAAAGGCCATCCGCGCACCTTCTATGCACGCTGAGCGCTTCATAGCTTCAACTTGAGGCAGCGCATCACCGAGTCGCCTCACCAAGCCGAAGTAGCTGTAGGCCAAAGCCGAACTATGATGTCCTTCATGGCCAGGCCGAACATCCTATGCAGCTCCGATAGTTGCATCATCTGGTTGTTCAATAGCGCCGGACGCTCCGGCGCCAGGAACTGTGACCAGAAAAGCTTCTCTATTGTGTTCCCCTCCTGAGCTCGGAAGAACTACGTGGCGTCGGCAGCACTACTCGGAAGATCCGCAAAGGCTTCTGGAGAACTCCACAGTTGAGTGATCAAGGCATATCTTTCACCCCCAAATATACTCTACAAAAGAAAGGGCATAACAGCCGCTATCTGCTTGGCCTGCCGAATCTCTTCATGAGCACTCCGGGACTCGGTCTATGCCTCCTTGGCCTCATGGAGGGCTTTGATGAGTTCGTCCTCTTGGGAGGTAGTCTTATCCTCCAAAGCCTCGCATTTGCCGATGGCGTCATTCAGCTCTTTCTCCAGTTCGTCCACCCTCTCTTCGTGCTGGCGGCTGGCGACCTGTTCGGTCTTTAATTCCACAGCTTCTTTGTCAGCGGCCGCTTTGCTTGCCTTCGCCTCCTCCTTGGCTTGAGCAAGGGCGCTCTTGAGGGTCTCGACCTCGGCCGCGCTACATGCACTCATAATTATAGCAGTACATGAGTTACACTCTGAATTTGCACATCACTTCAGATGTATGATCAAACTCTTTTCAACGTACACACATACCTTGCGCCTCATCAAACCGCTTGTTAATGCACTCGATCTCATCATCAGCCAGCTTCAATTTCCAATTGAGTTCGAAAACTTCAACGTCCCGGGCGGTTGTCGCCAACAGGGAAGCCTGTTGTAAAATAGAAAAGTACGTCACCTCTTCCAAATACTATGTGATCCTCTGTTCGGCCTTTTTCAAAACTGAACAGAGTTTCAGGGGTTACTATCTATATACAGGTATATTTCCTTCACATGAAAAGCGTCTAGAGCATTACGTCGCATACCTCGAAGCCGGTTAGCAGGCTGGTGAAGGCTTGCCCGCTCTTGGTGGACTGAACCTTCTCAACCACCACACCCATCAGGGTACGGTGCTCCTCCACGATGGAAGCACGTCGTAGTGCTTCCACCAGAGCATTCAGCGCCTCCAGATTAGTGGAGGTCACCGTCGGAGAGTATGTCCCCTTCCTTCAAAGGGGGCTTCTCACCCAATTCCGGAGCCGTATGGGTCTCCGGAATGGTGTCCGACTGGGGGTCGGACTGGTCAGGGCCCCCACCATCGGTCGCCATGGGGATCGCACCCCCCATGTCTTCGGCAGCCTCGCCCACTCCTCCGCGGCTTGGAGAGGTCCTTCGGGACAACACCTCGGTGTCATCTGTGATGATGGGCGGAGAGGCTCGTGGAGGCGTCTCGCTCTCTGCCATCTCGGGCGGCAGAGAACTCCTGTCAGATAGTGAAGGGTTGGGGAAGTCGTGAGTGCTACCTCTTGAGCACTGCATTGGTTTTCCCTTGAAGAGAAAGGGCGATGCAGCAAAGTAGCGCAAGTATTTCCCTCAGTTTTTGAGAACCAAGGTATCAATCCAGTAGGAGACTACATGCAAGTCCCTAATACCTACACAAAGGAATAAGAACCTCGCAACCAACGCGATAAAGGGGTTGTCAATCCCTTCACGGTCACTTACGAGAGTGAGATCTGATAGAGATAATAATAATAAGATAAATATTTTTTGTATTTTTATGATATATATTGGAAAATAAAGATTGCAAAATAAACGGTGCCAAAAATAGCTTGTTGACGGAAGATTAATATAAAGGAGAATAGACCCCGGGGCCATAGGTTTCACTAGTGGCTTCTCTCAAGATAGCATAAGTATTATGGTGGGTGAACAAATTATTGTCGAGCAATTGATAGAAAAGTGCATAATTATGAGAATATCTAGGCATGATCATGTATATAGGCATCACGTCCGCGGCAAGTAAACCAAAATGATTCTGCATCTACTACTATTACTCCACACATCGACCGCTATCCAGCATGCATCTAGAGTATTAAGTTCATAAGAACGGAGTAATGCATTAGGCTAGATGACATGATGTAGAGGGATAAACTCAAGCAATATGATATAAACCCCATCTTTTTATGCTCGATGGCAACAATACAATACGTGCCTTGCTGCCCCTGCTGTCATTGGGAAAGGACACCGCAAGAGATTGAACCCAAAGCTAAGCACTTCTCCCATTGCAAGAAAGAACAATCTAGTTGGCCAAACCAAACTGATAATTCAAAGAGACTTGCAAAGATAACCAATCATATATAAAAGATTTCAGAGAAGAATCAAATATTGTTCATAGGTAAACTTGATCATAAACCCACAATTCATTGGATCTCGACAAACACACCACAAAAGGAGTTACATCGAATAGATCTCCAAGAAGATTGAGGAGAACATTGTACTGAGATCCAAAGATAGAGAAGAATCCATCTAGATAATAACTATGGACCCGAAGTTCTGAGGTAAACTACTCACACATCATCGGAGGGGCCATGGAGTTGATTTAGAGGCCCTCCATGATCGATTCCCCCTCCGGCGGAGCTCCGGAAAAGGCCCCAAGATGGGATCTCTTGGGTACAGAAGGTTGTGGCGTGGAAATAGGGTTTCGTGGTTCCCCTGGCTGTTTTCGAGGTATATGAATATATATATATATAGGAGGAAAAAGTAGGTCGGTGGAGCCACGAGGGGCCCACGAGGGGGGATGGCGGACCCAGGGGGTAGGCGCGCCCCTGCCTCGTGGACTCCTCATTGGTTTCTTGACGTCCACTCTAAGTTCCCCGGATCACGCTTGTTCCAAAAATAACTCTCCTGAAGGTTTTATTCCATTTGGATTCCGTTTGATATTCCTTTTCTGCCAAACACTGAAATAGGCAAAAAGCCAGCAATTTGCGCTGGGCCTTGGGTTAGTAGGTTAGTCCCAAAAATAATATAGAAGTGTATAAATAAGCCCATTAACATCGAAAACAGATAATATAATAGCATGGAACAATAAAAAATTATAGATACGTTGGAGACGTATCAAGCATCCCCAAGCTTAATTCCTGCTCGTCCTCTAGTAGGTAAATGATAAAAATAGAATTTTTGATCTGGAATGCTACCTAGCATAATTCTCAATGTAATTTTCTTTATTATGGCATGAATGTTCAGATCCGAAAGATTCAAGACAAAAGTTTAATATTGACATAAAAATAATAATACTTCAAGCATACTAACAAAGCAATTATGTCTTATCAAAATAACATGGCCAAAGAAAGTTATCCCTACAAAGTTATATAGTCTGGCTATGCTCTATGTTCACTACACAAAGTATTTAAATCATGCAAAACCCCGATGACAAGCCAAGAAATTGTTTCATACTTTTGGTGTTCTCAAACTTTTTCAATCTTCATGCAATACATGAGCGTGAGCCATGGACATAACACTATATGTGTAATAGAATGGTGGTTGTGGAGAAGAGAAAAAGAAGAAGATAGTCTCACATCAACTAGGCATATCAATGGGCTATGGAGATGTCCATCAATAGGTATCAATGTGAGTGAGTAGGGATTGCCATGCAACGGATGCACTAGAGCTATAAGTGTATGAAAGCTCAAAAAGAAACTAAGTGGGTGTGCAACCAACTCGCTTGCTCACGAAGACCTACGACATTTTGAGGAAGCCCATCATTGGAATATATAAGCCAAGTTCTATAATGTAAAATTCCCACTAGTATATGAAAGTGACAACATATGAGACTCTCTATCATGAAGACCATGGTGCTACTTTGAAGCACAAGTGTGGAAAAAGGATAGTAACATTGTCCCTTCTCTCTTTTTCTCTCATTTTTTTCATTTTTTTTCATTTGGGCCTTCTTTTTTTATGGCCTTTTTCTTTCTTTCTTTCTTTTTTTCTTTCATCCGGAGTCTCATCCCGACTTGTGGGGGAATCATAGTCTCCATCATCCTTTCCTCACTTGGGACAATACTCTAATAATGATGATCATCACACTTTATTTACTTACAACTCAAGAATTACAACTCAATTCTTAGAACAAAATATGACTCTATGTGAATGCCTCCGGCGGTATACCGGGATATGCAATGACTCATGAGTGACATGTATGAAAGAATTATGAATGGTGGCTTTGCCACAAATACGATGTCAACTACATGATCATGCAAAGCAGTATGACAATGATGAAGCGTGTCATAGTAAACGGAACAGTGGAAAGTTGCATGGCAATATATCTCGGAATGGCCATTGAAATGACATAATAGGTAGGTATGGTGGCTGTTTTGAGGAAGGTGTATGGTGGGTTAACGGTACCACCGAAAGTTGCGCGGTACTAGAAAGGCTAGCAATGGTGGAAGGGTGAGAGTGCGTATAATCCATGGACTCAAAATTAGTCATAAAGAACTCACATACTTATTGCAAAAATTTATTAGTTATCAAAACAAAGTACTACGCGCATGCTCCTAGGGGGATAGATTGGTAGGAAAAGACCATCGCTCGTCCCCGACCGCCACTCGTAAGGAAGACAATCAATAAACAAATCATGCTCCGACTTCATCACATAACGGTTCACCATACGTGCATGCTACGGGAATCACAAACTTTAGAACAAGTATTTCTCAAATTTACAACTACTCAACTAGCATGACTCTAATATCACCATATTCATATCTCAAAACAATCATCAAGTATCAAACTTCTCATAGTATTCAATGCACTTTTGATGATAGTTTTTATTATACCTATCTTGGATGCCTATCATATTAGGACTAATTTTATAACCAAAGAAAATTACCATTCTGTTTTAGAGGACTCTCAAGATAATACAAGTTAAGAATGCGAGATCAATAATTTCTATAAAATAAAACCACTGCCGTGCTCTAAAAGGTATAAGCGAAGCACTAGAGCAAAATTATCTAGCTCAAAAGATATAAGTGAAGCACATAGAGTATTCTAATAAATTCCAATTCATGTGTGTCTCTCCCAAAAGGTGTGTACAGCAAGTATGATTGTGGTAAACTAAAAATCAAAGACTCAAATCATACAAGACGCTCCAAGCATATCATGCGGTGAATAAAAATATAGCCTCAAGTAAAGTTACCGATAGAAGAAGACGAAAGAGGGGATGCATTCCAGGGCATCCCCAAGCTTAGGCTCTTGGTTGTACTTTAATTTTACATTGGGGTGCCTTGGGCATCCCAAACTTAGGCTCTTGCCACTCCTTATTCCATAATCCATCAAATCTTTACCCAAAACTTAAAAACTTCACAACACAAAACTTAAACAGAAAATCTCATGAGCTCCGTTAGTATAAGAAAACAAACCACCACTTAAGGTACTGTAATGAAATCATTCTTTATTTATATTGGTGTTAAACCTACTGTATTCCAACTTCACTATGGTTCATAACCTCCGATACTAGCCATAGATTCCTCAAAATAAGCAAACAACACACGAAAAACAGAATCTGTCAAAAACAGAACAGTCTGTAGTAACCGGTATGTTTCGAATACTTCTGTAACCCCCAAAATTCTAAAATAAATTGCTGGAAGTGCTAAATTTATCTATTAATCATCTTCAAAATAATCAACTTAATCGCACTCTCCAGTAAAAAATGGAAGCGAATCTCGTGAGCGCTAAAGTTTCTGTTTTTTACAGCAAGATCGCAAAGACTTTCCCCAAGTCTTCCCAAAGGTTCTACTTGGCACAAACACTATTTAAAAGCATAAAACCACATATAAACAGAGGCTAGATGAATTATTTATTACTAAACAGAATTAAAAAGCAATGAACAAAAATAAAATTGGGTTGCCTCCCAACAAGCGCTATCGTTTAACGCCCCTAGCTAGGCATAAAAGCAAGAATAGATCTAAGTATTGTCATCTTTGGTATGCAATCTACAAGTGGCTCTCATAATAGATTCATAAGGTAATTTAATTTTCTTTCTCGGGAAGTGTTCCATGCCTTTTCTTAACGGAAATTGAAATCTAATATTTCGTTCTTTCATATCAATAATTGCACCAATCGTTCTAAGGAAAGGTCTACCAAGAATAATAGGACATGTAGGATTGCAATCATTATCAAGAACAACGAAATCTACGGGCACATAAGTACTATTTGCAACAATAAGAACATCATTAATCCTTTCCATAGGTTTCTTAATAGTGGAATCCGCATGGTGCAAGTTTAAAGAACAATAATCAAATTCACGAAAACCTAACACATCACACAAAGTTTTTGGAATCGTGGAAACACTAGAACCCAAATCACATAAAGCATAGCATTCATGATCTTCAATTTTAATTTTAATAGTAGGTTCCCACTCATCATAAAGTTTTCTAGGGATAGAAACTTCCAATTCAAGCTTTTCTTCATAATATTGCATTAAAGCATCACTGATTGCAACAAGGAAATACAATGTATTAAACAAAAAATTATCATAATTAAATTCCTTGAAATCCAAAATAGTGGGTTCATTGCTATGTAAAGTTTTGACCTCATCAATCCCACTTTTACCAATTTTTGCATCAAGATCTAGAAACTCTGAATCATTGGGACGCCTTTTAATTAAAGCTGACTCATCTCCAGTCCCATAATTATCAAGATTCATGTTGCAAAACAAAGATTTAATAGGGGACACATCAATCACTTTTAGATCTTCATCCTTATCATCATAAAAACTAAAAGAACACGTTTCACAAAGCAATCCTTTTTAGCATGAATCCTAGCGTTTCTTTCTTTGCACTCATAAATGGAAATTCTCATAGCTTTGAGAGACTCATTTATATCATGCTTAGGTGGAATAGATCTAAGTTTCGAAGAATCAACATCAAGAGATATTCTATCCATGTTCCTAGCCAACTCATCAATCTTAGACAATTTTTCTTCAATCAAAGCATTGAAACTCTTTTGCGAACTAATAATTTTTTTAATATTAGATTCAAAATCAGAGGGCATCTTATTATAATTTAAATAAGAATTGTTGTTGGAATTACCATAATTATTAGAGGAATTACTAGGAAATGACCTAGGATTAAAATTACCACTATATGTGTTACTACCAAAATTGTTCCTACCAACAAAATTCACATCCATAGATTCATTATTATTCTCAATCAAAGTAGACAAAGGCATATCATTAGGATCAGAATAAACACTCTTATTAACAAACAATTTCATAAGTTCATCCATCTTTCCACTCAAAACATTGATTTCTTCTATAGCATGCACCTTTTTACTAGTAGATCTTTCAGTGTGCCATTGAGAATAATTAACCATAATATTATCTAAGAGTTTAGTAGCTTCTCCTAAGGTGATTTTCACAAAAGTGCCTCCCGCGGCCGAATCTAAAAGATTCCTAGAAGCAAAATTCAATCCGGCATAAATTTTTTGTATAATCATCCAAAGATTCAAACCACGTGTGGGGCAATTACATATCATTAATTTCATCCTCCCCCATGCTTGTGCAACATGTTCATGATCAAGTTGCTTAAAATTCATAATATCGTTTCTAAGAGAGATGATCTTAGCGGGAGGAAAATACTTAGAGATAAAAGCATCTTTGCACTTATTCCATGAATCAATACTATTTTTAGGCAAAGAAGAAAACCAAGTTTTAGCACGATCTCTAAGTGAAAATGGAAATAGCTTCAATTTAACGATATAATTATCCACATCTTTCTTCTTTTGTATATCACACAGATCAACAAAGCTATTCAGACGGGTAGCGGCATCTTCACTAGGAAGGCCGGAAAACGGATCTTTCATGACAAGATTCAGCAAAGCGACATTAATCTCACAAGATTCAACATCGGCAAGAGGAGCAATCAGAGTGCTAATAAAATCATTATTGTTGGTATTGGAAAAGTCACACAATTTAGTATTATCTTGAGCCATTATGAAAAACAATCCAACACACGAGCACACAAGAAGCAAGCGAAAAGAGACGAACTTAGAAAAGAGAAGGGGAACGGAAAAGGATGGCGAATAAAATGGCAAGGGCGAAGTGGGGGAGAGGAAAACGAGAGGCAAATGGAAAATAATGTAATGCGAGGGATAAGAGTTTGTGATGGGTACTTGGTGTGCTTGACTTGTGGTAGATCTCCCCGGCAATAGCGCTAGAAATCCTTCTTGCTACCTCTTGAGCAGTGCTTTGGTTTTCCCTTGAAGAGGAAAGGGTGATGCAGCAAAGTAGCATAAGTATTTCCCTCAGTTTTTGAGAACCAAGGTATCAATCCAGTAGGAGACTACACGCAAGTCCCTCGTACCTACGAAAACGAATAAGAACCTCACAACCAATGCGATAAAGGGGTTGTCAATCCCTTCACGGTCACTTACGAGAGTGAGATCTGATAGATATAATAATAAGAAGAAAAATATTTTTGGTATTTTTATGATATAGATTGGAAAATAAAGATTGCAAAATAAACAGTGCCAGAAATAGCTTGTTGATGGAAGATTAATATAAACGAGAATAGACCCGGGGGCCATAGGTTTCACTAGTGGCTTCTCTCAAGATAGTATAAGTATTACGGTGGGTGAACAAATCATTGTCGAGCAATTGATAGAAAAGTGCATAATTATGAGAATATATATGCATGATCATGTATATAGGCATCACGTCCGCGACAAGTAGACCAAAATGATTCTGCATCTACTACTATTACTCCACACATCGACCGCTATCCAGCATGCATCTAGAGTATTAAGTTCATAAGAACAGAGTAATGCATTAGGCAAGATGACATGATGTAGAGGGATAAACTCAAGCAATATGATATAAACCCCATCTTTTTATCCTCGATGGCAACAATACAATACGTGCCTTTCTGCCCCTGCTGTCACTGGGAAAGGACACCGCAAGATTGAAACCAAAGCTAAGCACTTCTCCCATTGCAAGAAAGATCAATCTAGTAGGCCAAACCAAATTGATAATTGGAAGAGACTTGGAATGATAATCAATCATACATAAAATATTTCGGAGAAGAATCAAATATTGTTCATAGATAAACTTGATCATAAACCCACAATTCATCGGATCTCGACAAACACACCGCAAAAAGAGTTACATCAAACAGATCTCCAAGAAGATCGAGGATAACATTGTACAAAGATCCAAAGAGAGAGAAGAAGCCATCTAGCTAATAACTATGGACTCGAAGGTCTGAGGTAAACTACTCACACATCATCGGAGGGGCCATGGAGTTGATGTAGAGGCCCTCCGTGATCGATTCCCCCTCCGGCGAAGCTCCCAAAAAGGCACCAAGATGGGATCTCTTGGGTACAGAAGGTTGCGGCGGTGGAAATAGGGTTTCATGGTGCCCCTGGCTGTTTTCAGGGTATATGAATATATATATAGGAGGAAAAAGTAGGTTGGTGGAGCCACAAGGGGCCCACGAGGAGGAGGGCGCGCCCAGGGGGTAGGCACGCCCCCCTACCTCGTGGACTCCGTGTTGGTTGCTTGACGTCCACTCCAAGTTCCTTGGATCATGTTTGTTCAAAAAATAACTCCCCCGAAGTTTTTATTCCGTTTGGATTCCATTTGATATTCCTTTTCTGCGAAACACTGAAATAGGCAAAAAAAACAGCAATTTGCACTAGGCCTTGGGTTAGTAAGTTAGTCCTAAAAATAATATAAAAGTGTATAAATAAGCCCATTAACATCCAAAACAGATAATATAATAGCATGGAACAATCAAAAATTATAGATACGTTGGAGACGTATGAGCGAGGAGGGCTGAAATACACACAATATAATGTGTTATATTAAAAATGATAAAGGACAGAACACATGTAATAAATCCTTTGACACTTACGATTCGGCTAGGGGCTTCACCCTGGGAAGCCTCTCGGGGATGGGTTTGGCCTCTGAATCCGAACCATCCAACAGGGCCATCTTTCCTCTCTTGGGCGCCTCCTCCTCCGGGTCTGTGGAGGTTGCCCTCTTCTTCTTCCTCCCCTTAAGAGGGGAGTCTCTTTCCGCCTCCTCCTCTTCAGCTTTGTCTCCCTCATGGGAGGAGGGGATTTCGGTCTCTCCAGACACTATGTCCGAACTACCCTTGTAGCGGAGGCCGCCTTTGGCCTCCTTGCTCTTCTTCTTGGCCTTCTTCTCTGGCGCGCGATAAGGCACCGGGACCAGCATCTTTGTTAGCTGGGGTGTGGCCAGATCTTCAGGCAGTCATGCCGGACACTTTATCCGCTCCGCTTTTGCTATCCATCCCTATACGAGGGACGTAAAACTCATTATGTCTGAAAACTTATTGATCGAATATATATTCAGGAATAACACACTTACCGGTGTGGCCGGATTCTCGTTGTCAAGACCGATGTCTTCGGTCTTCTTCGGCTATGCTTTCTGGGCCTTGAAGAGTAGCTTCCATATATCTTCGTGCGTTGTGCCGAAGAAGTGCTTCAGGGTCCGAGGATCTTCCGAATTGAACTCCCACATATGGGAGGGCCGGAGTTGGCAGGGAAGAATCCGGCGGAAGAGCATCACCTGAATCACGTTGGTGAGACTGGTGTTCTTGCTTATCATGTTTGAGATGCACTTTTGCAGCATCAACACTTCTGTCGTGGATCCCCAGTCCGGACCCTTGGTGCTCCATGATGTGAGCTACGTAGGGGGTCTGGACCTGAACTCAGGAGTGGCTGCCCACTTGGAGTCGCGGGGTTCGGTGATGCAGAACCACTCCTCCTGCCACACCTTCACGGTCTCCATGAAGGCCCCTGTAGGCAAAATGGTGTTGGGAAGCTTGCTCACTATGGCACCGCCGCAGTCCGCATGCTGCCCGTCGACCACCTTCGGCTTCACATTGAAGACTTTTAGCCATAGGCCGAAGTGTGGGGGGATGCGGAGTAGCGCATCACACACGATGATAAACGCCGAGATGTGGAGGAAAGAATTTGGGGCAAGATCTTGGAAATCTAGCCCATAGTAGAACATGAGGCCATGGATAAGGTGTGGAGAGGAAACCCTAGCCTGCGGAGGAAGTGGGGGATGAATACCACCCTTTCGCCGGGCTCTGAAGTGGGGATGACTTGATCCTTAGCGGGGAGCCTATGTGCGATGTCCGTAGACAGATATCCCGCCTCCCAGATGTCACGACCGGTTTTCCAATAAAAATCTTTATTGAAAAGCCAATCTTTTAAGTCCAGTATGAGAGAAATCCTCCACACTGGCAGACAAATTCTTGATACAATAAGCCAGTAGCATAAAATATATTACAGGGTTGAACTGTGGTCGCTCAACCAAATTATTACAAGCACGCCAATAATCATACATAATGGCGGACAGGACACAGTGGTGTGGAGACATACTACTGACTCATGGATAGGTTGGTGGTGGAAAAACACAGCGGGAAGGGAAATACAAGACTCTAAGAATATCATTTCATCGAACGTCGGGGTGAGGCTCGATAAATTTATTTGGTAGCGGAAGCGGATATAAAACAGTGGCCAAATCCAGGGTCGCACGAGACTGACTGGGACTCCTCTAAGTGTCGGACTCGCTATCGAATTCTTCATCCATGAGATCTCCTTCGTCAGCATCTGGCCAAATCAACAAGCCAGTGAGTACTTTGAAAGTACTCGCAAGACAGTTCGGACGTAAGATATAACAAATGCATGCATGGATGCGACATGATTAATTCATCAATGCACATTAAAATAAAATTAGCATAACGGGGTAAGAAAAAGGGGAAACGGCGGTAGTCCGCCTGAAATCCCAACATAACACAAACAAAGACCGATCGGGTGTCTGAAGCGACGCCTCGAAAGGTGAACAAAATGAAAATAAGGAAAAAAGATGCCACAGTCGGGCGTCTTAGCGACACCACATAAAGGGCTTTTAAAAGAAATGCCACGGTCGGACGTCTGAGCGACATCGCAGAAAAGGGCTTTAAAAGAAATGCCACAGTCGGACGTCTGAGCGACATCGCAGAAAGGGCTTTAAAAGAAATGCCACAGTCGGACGTCTGACCGACATCGCAGAAAGGGCTTTAAAAGAAATGCCACAGTCGGA
>NC_041380.1:109954639-109969815 GCF_002162155.2 Triticum dicoccoides | reverse complement strand
GACGTCTGAGCGACATCGCAGAAAGGGCTTTACAAGAAATGCCACAGTCGGACGTCTGAGCGACATCACATAAAGGGCTTTAAAAGAAATGCCACAGTCGGACGTCTGAGCGACATCACATAAAGGGCTTTAAAAGAAATGCCACAGTCGGACGTCTGAGCGACATCACATAAAGGGCTTTTATACACAAGTAAATAATACTCATAATAAACATTCAATTCATGAAAACAAACGGGTTAGTCCATCCACAGGAGTGATCATTTTAACCGGACTTAACACTCATGCGATTCACCGGAGTCTCTGTCATCAAAGCTGACAATTGATTAGGATAAGAAGGAACGAAACTTGACATGGAAGAGATGATTTGGAGGAATATATGACTCTGCAGAGTTTGTACAAAATTTTTCCCACAGTCAACGGATTTCCGTAGTCACGAAGGACTAGTTCCGTTTACGGTATTTCGGAAGAAAACACAGCTAACCGGTACACACCCATCCTACCTCTCGATGCTAGGAATCACCCTAGTCATCGTCCAAGAAAAACTTTTGAGACGGGGAGATCACAATCTCGAATAGCATGGGATCAAATTTATATACGCGCGCTCTAAGGGGTGCCCCCCTCTCGGTCCCAACCGGAAACACCCATGCCCCCTGACCGGATGACTGGCTTTAATCCAGGGCCATGGAACCATCATCACGGCCTCTCCTCTTTGGTGTGTACCATGAAAGCGGTTTGAAACTTACTAAACCATATTCCTTGCGGAAAACATGTGGTAGTACAAGGAGGGAAAATGATAGGTACTGGACCGATATGATTTGACACTGAAGTCTCATAGTCTGGCGTAAGACTGGCATGCTACAACACTGCCATCGTACCCATCCTCATGCCAACACCTAGCCATTCATATTCACATACATCCACGTATGGATCATTGAACTCACTTACCTCATTATCACATAAAATAACGTTCATCGGTATACTCACCGGCATGCCATGAAACTAACTAAATGCAAAACATGCCAAGACACTCATCATATCAAAAGTTCAAACATGCTTGCCTGGTTCAGAGTAGTCGGAGCCTAGCTCGGTGAAGTTCGCGGCTCCGTCACCTCCTTCAGTATCTACGTTTAAAGAAAATATATGCGCTAACGTAAATACCAAGGAGAGCACAGAAGGTAAACCAAATATTTTTCAAATAAATCTGATAAAAAACTAGACAAAATTTTAAAGAGAACAGAAAAAGAATCAATCAAAAATACTTTTCTGATTAAAAGTTATAAGGGTTTTTGTCCAGGGACTTATCTGTAATGAAACAGAAGATCTCCAGGGGCTAGTTTATAAAAACAGAAAACGCTTCGGTAGCGACTACGCCAGCCCAAAGAGAAAACGTATTCTGCCCGAAGGCGTTTTCCAGAAAACGATTCGAAGAGAGAGCAGAGAGGCTGACGGTGGGGTCCCACCTGTCAGGTTCAAATGTTCAAACGGGGCGGCAGAGTTCGCCGGCGCCCGAGAGCCGCGGTGGTCGCCGGCGGCGATCCACGGCGAGGCAGAGAGATCGGAGAGTACCTCCGTGCTCAGGGTACCCTTCCGTGTCAGTTGATGGTGGTGGAGTCGGTCGGCGAGCACCACGTTGACGGCGAGCTTTGCTCCGGCGGACGGCGGCTCGGGTGGTCGAGGGGCTCGTCGGAGAGGGCTGCAAAGGTTAAATTGAAGAGGGGGTCATGCTCCTGGCAGCTAGAGAAGGTAACGAACGGGGTTTGAGCGCCGGAGATGGCCTCACCAGAACGAATCGGGCTGGAGGCCGAGGCGGGGCGAGGCGGCCGGAGCTGGGGGAGGAGACCTCCTCGAGGTCCCCCTAGTGGCCTGGCGGGGTGTTGGTGAGTAGTGGGGGTGCTGCGTGCACGAGAGTGAGCTCGGGACCCCTTTATATAGGCGGTCCGAGGCGGTTGCCGTGAACGAGGATCACCGGCGAGCGATTACGGTGGCGCAGTGCTCGGTCGGGGTGGTTAGGGGGTCGAGCGTCATCACGGAGGTTCAATGGGTCCGTTTTGGTGTTAAATTGGCCGGGGTTTGGGTGTTAAGGGCGAGCTCGACGGAACGGTGAGGGTGCGGGCCCGTCGGCGGCGGAGAGCGCGTTCCGTGCTTGCCGGCCACGGTGGCTGTGCTACGGGTGTGCGCTGGCGTGCATGAGGCCACGCGGAGAGCCAGGGAGCGATGGGCGGCGCGGAACGGCGTTCTGCCGTGGGGTGCCTCCTGTCGGCCGCCACGGGAGGTCCCGACGCCGCAGAAGACGCCGGCGAGGGCGGGCCAGCGCGCTACTGACGCCAGGAAGGCTCCACGCATGCGTGCGCAGCTTCGGACAAGAGGAAGAGGCGGCGAGGAACGTGCCAAGGGCACTGTGGCCGCGTGACTGAAACTGACGAACTGAAGATGACACTGAAACTGAATTTACTGAACTTTGAACAGTAACAGTGCCCACAAGGTGTTCGACAGAATGATCCAGGCATGTAGGGATTTTTCCTTGAGCTGATTTTTGGTGGAGTGGCTTCTCATTGCTCAAATAGGCTGCCTGAATTTTGGTGGAATTTTTGGAGGAGTGTGGATATGAATTTCATCAAATTTGGCAAATCTGGTCCAAACTTGCAGAGACTGTATTTTGAAAAATTTGAAAAGAGGAGGAGTGGATCAAGATGGTTCTGGGTTGTGGGTTCAAAGGACAATCCAGGATAATTGGTTTGAGGTCAAATCTCAAATGCAATAGGGCACTTGCTTTGAAAATCCCTGAGGCTCCAAATAATTTTTAGAATTGAATTGAGGGGAAAAATAATTAGAGAAAAATCCAAAACTTGTTTGGATTAGTTGGGACAGAGAACTTAGGTTGATCACAAGGTGTAGGGGAGGTTTTGGAGGGGTTTTACCACATGGGCAAAAATGCCAAGTCATGGTGGTTCCAAGATATGAAAATCCCAAATTTCATGGAGTTTCTTTTTAAAAGAAAAAGATTAAACTCCCAAAATAATTTTGAGAGAGAAGCAACAGAGAAGAAGTTTCAAAAGGTCAAACACCAAAGTTTGAAAGAAATAAAAAATCTTTGCCAAGGCAAAAGGAGGTTTTTACTGAAAAAGAAATTTTTTAAAAGAAAGGTCTCTCCTCAAAACCACAAAGTTTTTGCTGAAAACCCAAGTAAAATTTTTGGAGTGTCACACCAGAGCCCCTTGACGTCCTTCTCTGTGACGGAGGAGGTCTCCCACTTGCCCTTCGATCCGGATCCGGACATGGCTGGAGAGGTTGGCGGCGGTGGGAAAGATTGAAGTTTGGGCGCTAGAGCTCGACAATGGGAAAGCAGGAGAAGGAAGAAGGCGTGGGAAGAAAGAGGAATCTTTATCCTCTTATATAGGCAATGAATATCAAACGCTCCCCTCAAGCCTTAAAACTCGCCCGTTCCCAAGGGGGCATGCGAATGGCATGGTTGGATTACCCAAAACCATATTGATGAGGATCCCACAATAAGTGGACACGATCACTATTTTTAACAAGATCTGTCAATCGAGGTTGTGCCTCGAAACACGAAGCAGGAGGCAAAAAACGGTTCGAAATGTTAAGAGACCAGATGTGACATTTCGCCGAAAAGTTGTCAATCGACAACCATTATTTTGATTAAATATCCTGCCTTCATGGCTAAGGGTTGAGACTATTATACAGAGTCGGATATAGTTCTTTTGTTCAGAAGACTGCTTTGAAGTACTCAGGAGGAGGAACCCGCCTTACAATGCCGAAGATAACCCGCGTGCTGAATATATCGTCATTGGAGAGTTGTTCAGGGGCTACTGAGGGTGTCCTGGATTAGGTGGTCCTCGGGTGTACGGGCTGTGTGATATGGGCCAGACTGATGGGCCATGAAGATACAAGGCCGATGTCGGGGGTGTCGTGCGACATATGCCAAAGGATGGCTTCTCATGGTGGGGGAGAGTAATACGTCACCAGTGGCTGGAAACGAGATAAGGCGTAGATAGGTACGGCGATGCATCTTACCCAGGTTCGGGGCTCTCCTAGGAGATAACACCCCTAGTCCTGCTCTGCGGGGTCTCCGCATGATCACTATCTCAACAAGTAGCTACAAGCTTGCCCCTTGAGCTGTTTGGCTAGAGGAGGAAGAAGGGAAAGGCTAGATCTACTCCTCTCTCTACGTGTGTGTTTGTTATCTTAGAAGGTGAACCCTTTGCATGGGTGCCCTGGGGGGTTTATATAAGCCTTCCCCCAGGGGTACAATGGTAATCCGGCTGGGTGTAGCACACAACCATCAGTGTCTCTGGTGACCGGCTTCTCCGCCGGCTGCTGGGGTCCTCCGCCTGGTGGGTCCCGCCGGCTGTCTTGTACTTGGCCGATAGGCCGTGCCCGCCGCTTGTGGGTCATGCCGGCTACTTAGTACTATGGCAGTACCACTGATGATGTGTGCTTTGTCGAGGGGAGCATGGCTACAGTGCCGCCGCCTGGTGGGCATTTACTATAGCCATTCCCCGTCTCCTCTCGTTAATGGTGCACAGACTTTGAGGGAGGGGGAGGGCCGTCTGCTAGGAGTCGGCCTCCCCCGTGCCGAATGGTCAGGGCCTACCGGCTTCTGGCTTCTCATGGATAGGTAGGGCCCGCCACCTGCAGGCCACATAGACAGCCCGTCGTGGGGGCGCCACACCCTAGGCCATAGGTTATGTCACGAGCTGCGTGGCAACAGTGCCGCGATGGGTGAGGATGCCCACCCTGTACGTAGCACTGTGGCCACGCTCTGCCCTGGATTTTGGGGTGGTAGGCTGCACTGTAGCCATGCCCCGTCTTGTCGTCGTAATGAGGTTCTAAATTTGAGGGAACGAGGTGCCGGCTGCTAGGAGTCGGCCTCTTCAGGAGGCCGCCTACTAGGAGTCGGCCCACATCATAGCCGTCTTCTGGGCTCCTCCGCCTTCCAGGAGATGGCCGTTTGGACCAGCCGGCCCCCAGAAGGCGGATGCTTATCTTCGACGCTTTGACGGGCGGAGCTTGCCCCAAAATCTTGAAATACCAAGGGGGGCCGATGTGGCTACCCGTGGTCATTTACTCTGACAATAGTCCCCGAAGCTGGTGGGGTGCCATGGCTGAAGGGGTGAGGAGCCCCAGCAGCTTCCTACTCCGAGTGGTCTGAGAGTATTACTTCATCCATCTTCTGAAGTGCCGACAGTTAGGGGTCGGCCGTATTCAAGCAGGCCGTCTGGTGAATTCGAAACGTTCGCGATGAGTCAGACGGCTTGTCAGCCGGATGGTTGGCCTGCCGCCCATTGCTTGCCTGCCATGTGGCGCCAGCAGGCCGGGCCAGCGTGCCAGCCCACGCGCGCGACGAGACGTCGCTGCAGGCCGGGGCCCACCACTACAGCGCCTCGGCACGCGTGTGGATCCGCTAGGACCGAGGCGAGCGGTTGGGCTCCCACGGCAGTTAACACGCGCCTTTATTGGCGCGGTAATTGTGGGATCGTGGGGGGCAGTTAATCCCATGTACCCCCATGTCCGCACCTCCTTGGCTCCGCCGCCTGGGGCTATAAGTAGGGGGAGGAGGGGGGGCAGACGCACGCGCGCCCTCCTCTCCCTTCTCCTTTCTTCTTCTCTTTGTTGTCGCAGCACTCCCGCCTCTCGCCGAAGTGCTGCCGCAGCCCATCGTCGCCGAGCTTCTTCTCCTTGCAACGTCGCTGCTCCGCCACGGGCTCGCGCATTCGTCGCCGCGCAGCGCCTCCGTCGGGCTCGAGTTCTCATGGCGCGCGACCGGGCCTGCGCGTGGGACGGCTCCAACATCCATGAGGATCACCTCACTTTCCTTTGCCAGACACAGCGGCTGCCCGGCAAGAACTACGTACGGGTACGCATTCCGCTCGAGACGGAGATCTCGCCAACGCCGGAGGATAGCGAACGCATCGTCTTCCGATCGCATTTACTTCGCGGCCTCGGCCTGCCGGCGAGCAGTTTCTTCCGCTCCTTTCTCAAGTTCTATCAACTCCAGCCACACCACCTCACACCGAACATGGTGGTGCTGCTGTCCGCCTTCGTTACACTCTGCGAGGGCTACCTTGGCGTCCTACCCACCCTCGAGCATTGGGGGAAGTTCTTCTGCACCAAGCTCGGCACCGCCGCCAAGAAGGAGGCGGCTCAGTGCGGAGCCTTCATCGCGGTGCGCCGTCCGGGCACCGGGAACTGCTTCCCAGCCATCAGCTTGACACATTCGGTCAAGCCGTGGCAAAAATCTTACTTCTATGTCAAGAATGTCCACCCGACGCTAGACTTTGTCAACCTGTCGGCTTGTACAGCTGGCCCGTCGACTGAGCCCCGCACCAATTGGGAATTCCGATCAAAGACGTTGTCGGCCGCCTCCTCCACCTCCCTCGCACGGCTTAAGGTGATGACGGAGTCGAAGGGCCTCAAGGCCTCGAACCCGCTGACCGCCTTCATGGCGTGTCGAGTGCTCCCTCTTCAATCCTGGGCCCATATGATCAGCCGGATGAGCGGGCATCAAGACCCGTGTCGGATGTGCACCAAGGAGATGCCGGACACGGAGGTGGCCCGGCCGGTGAACCACATCTCGAACTGCAAACTCTCGGAGGTGGAGTGGCAGTTTGGCAAGCAGCCGTACTCCCGCGCACACCCGCCGCCCGCGGGAAGTCCTTAACTCTTTTTTCTCTCTTTATTTGTCAGGCTCTGCATTGCCGCTTGATCAGTCGGTCACGATGCAGATCTTCACAACCCAGTCGGCAGCCGACGCCCTGAAGCAGGGTCATGAGTACCTGCCAGACCGGGCAGTGATTGACGCGGATGACCCCGACTTGGGGGCAACCCCTGGAAGAAGACGACGCCATAGGTGGTGGTGGCGGAGCAGGCGGCTCCAGGGGACCACTCTTCGCGACCCCAGTTTTAAAAAAGAGGCATTTAATGCCTTCAGCTCGGCTGATGCATACATCCGAGCTGCTCAGGATGGGCTTACCAGAGCCACATACCAGCATTTGAAAGATATGCGGGTAAGTACGCATTGTATAGCCTTTGTAATCATATACCAGTAGCCCCCGAGACTTGAAGCAGTTGATACAACTGATTTAAGAATCATTGTATATTCAGGCACTTACAGACAAGAACAACCTGCTGTCTCAAGAGCTAGAAATGTGTCGGACCTAGTTAGCTACGGCTACCGCCAAATTGGAGAAATCCAAGGAGTCACCGCCTGGTAATGTTTCCCCCATCAGAAAAAACTATAATCATATACTAGTAATATTAACAGTGTTGTGTTTCCGTTGACAGGATCAGTAGATCAACTGAGAGAGAAAAT
Organism: Triticum dicoccoides; assembly: GCF_002162155.2. Lineage (NCBI taxonomy): Eukaryota > Viridiplantae > Streptophyta > Magnoliopsida > Poales > Poaceae > Triticum > Triticum dicoccoides. The sequence continues at coordinate 109,962,485 of NC_041380.1, read as the reverse complement.
AAAATCGCCCAGGCTAGTGAATAGGAGGCCAAAAGGCAACATGCAGCAGGTGAACGTGTGCTGATGCGGGCCAGGGATGACAAGAACAAGCTGTAGGATTCCAACATCCTGATGGGCGAAGAGCTAAAAGATGTATGAGCCCAGCTAGCTGACGCCGTCAAGGAGAATAGGAGGCTACGAGGCGGCTGATGACCCACAAGTATTGGGGATCAATTGTAGCCTCTTTCGATAAGTAAGAGTGTCGAACCCAACGAGGAGCTAAAGGTAGAACAAATATTCCCTCAAGTTCTATCGACCACCAATACAACTCTACGCACGCTTAACGTTCGCTTTACCTAGAACAAGTATGAAACTAGAAGTACTTTGTAGGTGTAATGGGATAGGTTTGCAAGAATATAAAGAGCATGTAAATAAAAACTAGGGGCTGTTTTAGGTAAAGAAGCAATAAAGTTAGTATAGCGAGTGTGGAAAAGTGGTGGTAGGAGTTGTGAAATTGTCCCTAAGTAATTGACTACTTTACTAGACCGATAGCAAGTTTTATGTGGGAGAGGCCACTGCTAGAATGTCATCCCTGACTTGGAATTCTATGCACTTATGATTGGAACTATTAGCAACCATCTGCAACTACTAATGTTCATTAAGGTAAAACCCAACCATAGCATTAAGATATATTGGTCCCCCTTCAATCCCATATGCATCAAGTTCTACACTAGGTTGAAGCTTCTGTCACTCTTGCCGTCCAATACATAGTCCTATCAACATACAACTAACCCTATGGTGTGATCCACGCACACACTCATATGATGGGCACCAAAGGACAGCAACATAACCACAAGCAAATTAAACCAATCATAGCAATTCACCAATTACCGGTAGGAAAATGAAAATCTACTCAGACATCATAGGATGCCAACACATCATTGGATAATAATATGAAGCATAAAGCACCATTTTCAAGTAGAGGGTATAGTGGGTTGCGGGAGAGTGGACTACTGTAGATAGATGGGGGAAGGTGATGAAGATGTTGGTGAAGATGACAGAGGTGTTGTTGTAGATTGTTGTCACACGATGATGGCCCCGACTGTGTTCTGGCGCCACCGGGAGAGTGGGGGAGAGGGCCCCCTTTCTTATTCTTCTTCCTTGACCTTCTCCCTAGATGGGAGAAGGGTTTCCCCTCTGGTCCTCGGCTTCCATGGCATGGGAGGGGCAAGAGCCCCTCCGAGATTAGATCTGTCTCTCTGTCTCTCTCTGTTTCTGTGTTTCAGATTCTGGCCTTTCACCGTTTCTTATATTCTCGGAGATCCGTAACTCCAATTGGCCTAAAATATTAACATGATTTCTATCCGGATATTGCCTTTCTTGCGGCAAAAGAAGGGCACCAACTGCCTTATGGCGTGGCCACGAGGGCCCAGGGCACGCCTAACCCCCTGGGCGCGCCCTTGCCTCGTGGCCCCCTCGGGCATCGTCTCGCGTTGATTCTTCTTCCCAAAAATCACATATATTCCAAACAAATCTCAGTCAGTTTTTATCCCCTTCGGATTCCGTTTGATATGAATTTTCTACGAAACAAAAAACATGCAACAAACAGGAACTGGCAGTGGGCATTGGATCAATATGTTAGTCCCAAAAATAGTATAAAAAGTTGCCAAAAGTATATGAAACTTGTATAATATTAGCATGCAACAATAGAAAATTATAGATACGACAGAGACGTATCAGGGGCATATTCAGTATGATTTTGACCTTACCTTTATGTAATTCAGCGAAGAAATGATCTGACAGATTTATGTCTGCAGGTATGTTGATTGGCCGTCTCGAAGAGGAAATGTCCAGCTCTCAAGGCGACCTTCTGCAAGAGCTGTCCCAACTGCACGAGCGAGCTCGGCAAGCAATGCGGAGCATTGCCAAAGCTTTGTTGCCATCCGCCTCTCCTCCAGGAAGTATGGAGGAGCTTGTGAAGCTATTGCAAGGATCTCGGCGGCGCTTCCGATTATGGAAGATATCGGCCTACCGAGAAGGTGCGCGAGAGGCCTTGGCCATGGCAAAAACATGGTACACCAATCTTGATCCGAATCATATGTCCCCGGTCGGACCTTGGGGGTTAGATGGAAAAGAAGTTCCAGTTAGTCTGGTAGATGACCAAGTAAAGATAGCCGCCAAGTATTCCCAATGGGATTGTAAGTAGATAACCTGTTAGATGGCATAGAGGAAGAAGATTTTGAGTCCAAGTGACTATGTACTTAAATTGACAAATTTGTCCCTAGGGGGATTGTAAAATGATGATTGTCATGGCAGACCTTTTCACTTCGACCTCTGGACCCGAAGGCTCGGAGTGTTTCCGAATACCGTAATGGTAATATAAGACCGGGGTATACGTGGAAACCAGGTGTAGGGGTCATAGTTGCTTGAACAGACAAGTTGTATCCGGCTAGCTATGTTATATTACATGTTGATTGTAAGAAACATCTTCCAGGGAGAATAGTCCCGTTAAGGGTTCCTTTCCCTGGGCAGATATACTTAGTATGCATGTCCGAACTGTGATTGAAAAATCTCAGTATACGTAACATCTGTGGGTTCATGGTGTGATGAAGGTAAAACATCTTTAGTTCGTCGACCGAATATTCCCTTAAGAACGCTAGCTTTTGGCTTCACCCAGTCTGAGGTAAAATTCTGGATGACCCGACAGTAAAAATTGCAGAGGTGCTCCCTTTATGCCCTAGCCGAACAAAAATGAACGTAGCGCATAAGCACAGGAGCTAGGCAACCCAGCTTAGCAAAAACTTAAGTCATAACAATGCATATAATGGCGAAGAAAATGTACATATGCGGAAGAGGACACGTATGTGTTCAGTTTGATTCTCGAAAAATAATAATAAGCTTCTGTAAAAGAAGCCCCCAGGTATTATGAGTGTATACATTTAAGGATGTGCACATCATAGGTGTGCAGTCTGGCCGCACAAGAGCTAAAGAGCTAGACAAAAAGGTTAATGAGAGGAAAAAATGGAGACAAAGGGAGAAGAAAATGAACAAAGAGTCTGGCTCTAGGCGTAGAATTTTAGGAGTCTGGCCGCATTCCACGCGTTCGGATCTAGGCGATTTTCCGACGCATCACGCAGGCGGTACGCTCCTCCAGTGAGAACATCATCAATGATGAAGGGACCCTCCCACTTGGGCTTGAGTTTGTCCTTTTTCTTTTCTGGCAAGCATAGAACAAGTTCACAAACATTATAACTCTTGGCCCGCACCTCTCTGCTTTGATATCTGCGAGCCTGTTGTTGATAGAATGCTGAACGGGCCTTTGCAATGTCGTGCTCCTCCTCCAAGGCATCTAGACTGTCCTGCCAATCCAACTCGGCTTCACTCTCTTCATACATGCGCACTCGAGGTGAGTCATGAATGATGTCGCAGGGCAAAACGGCCTCTGCGCCGTACACCATGAAGAATGGTGTGTATTCGGTAGTGCGATTGGGCGTGGTACACAGCCCCTAGAGTACGGAGTCGAGCTCCTTAACCCAGTGCTTGTCTGATTCTTTCAATGACCGCACTAGTCTAGGCTTAATGCCGCTCATAATAAGACCATTAGCTCATTCGACTTGGCCGTTTGTTTGTGGATGATAGACCGAGGCGTAATTAAGCTTAATGCCCAATTTAGCACACCAGGATTTCACTTCATCGTCTATGAAATTGGAGCCGTTATCAGTGATGATGCTGTGTGGGACACCATAACGGTGCATGATGCCGGAAATACAGTCTATCACTGGTCCAGCTTCGGCCGTTTTCATTGGTTTGGCCTCTATCCATTTGGTGAATTTATCTACCATGACTAGCAGATGTTTTTTCTTATGGCTTCCTCCTTTAAGGGATCCTACCATATCAAGACCCTGGACCACAAAATGCCAAGTAATGGGGATTGTTTGTAAAGCAGTAGGCGACATATGGCTTTGATTGGCGAAGAGTTGGCATCCGACACAACATTGGACCAGGTCCTGTGCATCTTCTCGGGCCGTCGGCCAAAAGAAACCTGTACGGAAGGCCTTACTTACAAGGGCCCAAGCCGCGTCGTGGTGGTGACTGCCGAGTCCAGCATGGATTTCAGCCAGGAGCTACCGTGCCTCTTCTTCGGAGATACATATTTGAAGGACTCTGGTACCACTTTTCTCCGTCATGGACCTTGTAGGCTTTCGAGCACCGAAAAATGCAGCGAGCCTCATTTGGTCCTTAAGGATCTCTCGCCTATTAAGGTAGGCCAAGAAGGGTTCGGTCCATGGGGCAATTACTGCCATTATTAGATGGGCCGATGGTGTTATCTCGGTGGCTGAGCCCCCGATTATATCAGTATTGTGTTCGGAATCTGGGGATATAATCAGATCCAGACTAGTATTGCCGCTCTCATCCTGCCACACCATGGATGGCTTGAAGAGCCTTAAAAAGGTGTTATGTGGGATGGGGTCACGCTTGGCACCCATGCAAGAAAGGACATCCGCCGCTTGATTGCTTTCTCGAGCCACATGATGAAACTCGAGTCCCTCGAACCGACCTGATATTTTGTGTATGACGTTGCGATAGGCCGCCATCTTCGGATCCTTGGCGTTGAAGTCTCCATTTATTTTGGATATTGCAAGATTAGAATCCCCGCGCACCTCCAGGCATTGTATGCCCATGGAGGTAGCCATCTGAAGACCGTGCAACAAGGCCTCGTATTCGACTGCATTGTTGGAGTCTGTGTATAATATTTGGAGTACGTACTGGACTGTATCTCCAGTGGGGGATGTTAAAACGACGCATGCTCCTAAACCGGCTAGCATTTTAGAGCCATCGAAGTGCATGACCCAGTTGGAATATGTACCATACTCTTTAGAGAATTCGGCCTGTGTCCATTCAGCGACGAAGTCGACCAATACTTGGGATTCAATGGCCCGCCGTGGTTTGTATGTTATGTCGAATGGTAGGATCTCAATAGCCCACTTGGCAATCCGACCCGTAGCATCGCGGTTATTTATTATATCATTGAGTGGTACTTTGGAAGCCACTGTGATCGAACACTCTTGGAAGTAGTGTCTTAGCTTCCGGGATGTCATGAAGACTGCATATGCTATCTTTTGGTAATGAGGGTAACGGGATTTTCTTGATAACCCACAAGTACAGGGGATCGCAACCGTTTTTGATAAGTAAGAGTGTCGAACCCAACGAGGAGCTAAAGGCAGAACAAATATTCCCTCAAGTTCTATCAACCACTGATACAACTCTACGCATGCTTGATGTTCGCTTTACCTAGAACAAGTATGAAACTAGAAGTACTTTGTAGGTGTTGTTGGATAGGTTTGCAAGATAATAAAGATTACATAAATAAAAAGTAGGGGCTGTTTAGGTAAATACACAATTAAGTTAGTTTTAGTAAAGAGCTTTTTGTTACGAGAACGTTATTTGTCCCTAGGCAATCAATAACTAGACCGATAATCATTATTGCAATTTTATATGAGGGAGAGGCATAAGCTAACATACTTTCTCTACTTGGATCATATGCACTTATGATTGGAACTCTAGCAAGCATCCGCAACTACTAAAGATCATTAAGGTAAAACCCAACCATAGCATTAAAGCATCAAGTCCTCTTTATCCCATACGCAACAACCCCCTTACTCGGGTTTGTGTTTCAGTCACTCACGCAACCCACTATAAGCGAATCATGAACGTATTGCAACACCCTAAAGCGGGGATCCCTCACGCTTGCGCGACACGGAGAGCACCATAGGACACCACCAATAATAAAACATGTAACTCAAACCAATCTTGATCATCAAATAGCCCATAGGACAAAACAGACCTACTCAAACATCATAGGATAGCCATACATCATTGGGAAATTATATATAGCGTTGAGCACCATGTTTAAGTAGAGATTACAACGGGTAAGAGAGAGGTTACACTGCTGCATAGAGGGGGGAAGAGTTGGTGATGATGGTGGTGAAGTTGTTGGTGAAGATTGCGGTGATGATGATGGCCCCCGGTGGCACTCCGGCGCCACCAGAAGCGAGGGGGAGAGAGCCCCCTCCTTCTTCTTCTTCCTTGACCTCCTCCCTAGATGGGAGAAGGGTTTCCCCTCTGGTCCATGGTCATCCTCGAGTAGGTAAATGATAAAAAAGATAATTTTTGATGTGGAATGCTACCAAGCATAATCTTGATCACATATCTAATCATGGCATGAATATTAAGACACGAGTGATTCAAAGCAATAGTCTATCATTTGACATAAAAACAATAATACTTCAAGCCAACTAATAAAGCAATCATATCTTTTCAAAATAACAAGGCCAAAGAAATTTATCCCTACAAAATCATATAGTCTGGCTATGCTCCATCTTCACCACACAAAGTATTCACATCATGCACAACCCCGATGACAAGCCGAGCAATTGGTTCATACTTTTTAACGTGCTTCAGCATTTTCAACCCTCATGCAATACATGAGCATGAGCCATGGATATAGCACTATAGGTGGAATAGAATGGTGGTTGTGGAGAAGACAAAAAGGAGAAGATAGTCTCACATCAACTAGGCATATCAACGGGCTATGGAGATGCCCATCAATAGATATCAATGTGAGTGAGTAGGGATTGTCATGCAACAGATGCACTAAGAGCTATAAGTGTATGAATGCCTAGACTGAAAACTAAGTGGGTGTGCATCCAACTTGCTTGCTCATGAAGACCTCGAGCATTTGAGGAAGCCCATCATCGGAATATACAAGCCAAGTTCTATAATGAAAATTCCAACTAGTATATGGAAGTGATAACACAAGAGACTCTCTATATGAAGAAGATGGTGCTACTTTGAAGCACAAGTGTGGTAAAAGGATAGTAACATTGCCCCTTTTTTTTATTTGGCCTTTCTTTTTTATTTATTTTTTGCCTTTCTTTTTTATTTGGCCTTTCCCTTTTTTCGGCCCTTTTTTTTGGGACAATGCTCTATTAAAGATGATCATCACACTTTTATTTACTTACAACTCAATATTCACTACAAAAAAAGACACATCTGTGACATTTTGGGCCGAACGAAAAAAAATTCTGTCATACATATGACACTTCTATGACGATAATTATGACAAAACCCGGTATCATCATAGATGTGGTGGGCTCCTACTTCTATGACAAAAAATCATGACAGAAAATGGGCTTTTCATCCTGGGCGGGCCGGAGACGCACCTGCATGACATTCTTTGGGCCATCCATGACGGAAAAAACCGTGGTAGAAGCGAGGGCGAGGAAAATTTCGGGGAGTTCCCAGTTATGGTGGGAGGTCGGGGGCCGAGTGATGCGCGTTTCTCTCGTACACGTACGCGCGTGTGTGCGAGACGTTGGCTCTAACTGAACCCGAGCGAGGCATTGGGCTCTAACTGAACCCGAGTGATTGCACTACAGGCTACACGTTACTGAACCCGAGCGACCGATCGATGGCTGTTAACTGAACCCGATCAAGTGATTCCTTCACTACTGCTGCTAACTGAAGTCGATCGATGCTGCCTCTGGATGAACAGTGAGCGTTGCAGGGGGGTAGTGTTTGGATGAACAGTTCCCTGTGGGGGTGGATGAACAGGACCCTGTGGTGTTGCCTCTGGATGAACAGGACCCCGATCGATTGAGCCGGTTGGGGCTGGATGAACAGGACCCCGTGGAGGGCTGGATGAACAGGACCACCCCGTGGAGGGCAGGATGAACAGTAGACGGTGGAGGGTAGGATGAACAGTAGCCCGTGGAGGGGTGGTTGAACAGGAGCCTGTGGAGAGAGCTGGTTGAACAGTAGCCGGTGGAGTAGCGCGTGGTGGAGGCTAGATGAACAGGAGCCCGTG
>NC_041380.1:109946178-109954339 GCF_002162155.2 Triticum dicoccoides | reverse complement strand
AGTATCTCGTGGAGTCCCATTTTGCGGTACGCCACACCCCTCCCGATGAACAGGACCCCCGTTTCGACCGTAGCACTCCAACACAAGTCCGTTTCCTCCATTTTGCGGTACGCCACACCCCTCCCGATGAACAGGACCCCCGTTTCGACCGTAGGAGGTCCGTTTCGTCCATTTTGCGGTACGCCACACCCCTCCCGATGAACAGGACCCCCGTTTCGACCATAGGAGGTCCGTTTCCTCCGTTTTGCGGTACGCCAGACCCCTCCCGATGAATAGGATCCCGTTTCGAATGTGGCCGGTCGAACACAAGGCCATTTCCTCCGTTCTGTGGTACGCCAGGCCTCGTTTCCATTGCCTGTTCCGTCCAAGCCCTCCCGATGAACACGACGCATTCCATTGCCTCCCGATGAACACGACGCATTCCGTTGCCTCCCCATGAACACGACGCATTCCATTGCCTCTCCATGAACACAACGACGACGCTGTTTCTCCGTTCCGACACAACCATGTACACGAGCCCAGGCTGTACGTATGCGCGAGTAGGCGTTCGAGACCCCGCCTGTATGTACACATACGTGGCCGTATTTTCTTTCTTGCACCCTGGCCGCTGTACGTACGTGTACACGCTACATGCGCGCCTCTACTACGACACGTGCGCGCCTCTACATCGACCAATATGTACATACACGTTCGCGACCAGAATGACAATGCTACGTACACTTTGACCAGGTGGGTCCCGACTGTCAGGCACCTCCTGGCCTGCGAAGATGTAGCTGGTGGGTCCCATCAGTCAGGGGGCGAATCGTTTTTTTTGCCCGGACGCACTTCCTTGCGTGCGAAGATGTAGCTGGTGCGTGCGCAAAATACAGTGGCCCGTCCGGTGGGTCCCAGCTGTCTGGTGGAGGAATCATTATTTTCCGCGTAATAAGGAGGCACTTCCTTGCTACGGCCGTGGACCCAGCTGTCAGCCTCTCCACGTATAGTCCACGTCCCATGAAAGTCGTTCCTTGACCACGTTGACCACGCCATGCCGAGAGCACCAGGGCGGTGAACGATGGAGAGGCCTAGGAAGGGGACAACACGGAGGCAGGGAAGACTCGGCAGTTGTTTCCCACGTGGAGGTGAGTATGACTGTACGAGGGTTTACTGGTTCGTCTGCCGTCGCTGGAGAATAACAGCAGGTGTGGGTGAGTAGAGGGATGGCTAGGCCAGTGATGGGAGTATGGTCGGGCGGTGAGGCCTGCGCGGCAGCGAAGCCGGCCGCGAGGAGGAGGGAACAGGCACTCCCGCCGGTGCTTGTTTGAGCGGCTGGAGCAGGAAGAGCAGAGATTGAAGAAGCACGACGGTCGTTGGATGGACATCCAACAGTTAGTGCTTGTGCGCCAACCTTTTTTTAGGAAAGCCTCAAATCTGTGGAAAACATCATACAACCCATCTGCCATTATTTCTAATAATTTACAGCCCATTTGTTAATTTTTAAGGTTTTTTTGGAGCCCATATTCTTTTTGTTAGCATTACAGCCCATATTGTGGCAACGGTTAAAAAAATATACGAAATTTTGCATATTTCGGTGCGGTCCGAACTGTTTTTAATCCTGAAATTTCGACTCACATTCAAACTGATTTTAAAAATAAATGTATATCAATATAAAATCCAACAAATTCTCCACGCATAAAAAATAATGTAATTTAAAATCTTGAAATGAAAAAAAGATATTTGAAACTAATTGCCGGTTTGATGTGTTTTAAAAATGTAAAACCCATTTCTCATTACTAATGGGTCATTTTCTCGGCCAGCCGAATGAAAGCTCTTCTCGTCTTGAAAGATTTGCAGCCCAACAGGCCTGACAAAGCAACTTACTTGGCAAATCACCAAAAAACTGGGCTGTGGCCGTGGACCCAGAGGTCAGCCTCTCCACGTACAATATTCTTCCGATGGAAGTTGTTCCTTGACCATGTTGACCATGCCGCGCGGAGAGCACCATGGCGGTGGACAACGGCGAGGCCTAGGAAGGGGACGACGCGGCAGTGGAAGCCCGCACAGAGAGGACTACGAGGGTTCACTGGTTCGACTGCGGTGTGAGGCTGCCGTCACCGCAGGGCCTGGCCAGCGGTGGGAATAGAAGGGGGCGGTGAGGCCTCTGCGGCAGCACAACCAGCCACGGGAGGCAGGAGCATGCGGCACGACCGGCGCTGCTTTGGGCGGCTGGAGCAAGAAGACCAGAGGTTGAAGAATCACTACGGCCGTCGGATGGACATCGTACGGTCACTAGAGCTAGAATCGTTCATATTGACTAAGTTGACAAAGCCCTTCATCCCCGTCAACTTAGTAGGCCCACAAGTCAGCCTCCCAGCAACGTGGGTCCCAGCTAGCCGGGGGAGTATTCTTTTTCTTGTGCGTAATAAGGAGGCACTTCCGGTGGGTCCGAGCTGACAGCGGGGGGAACGTTTTTTTTTTCGCGAAATACGGTAGCCCGTCCGGTGGGTCCCCACTGTCAAGTGGAGGAATAATTATTTTCTGTGTAATAAGGAGGAACTTCCTTGCGGCTGCCGTGGATCCAGCTGTCAGCCTCTCCACGTATAGTACTCTTCCGATGGAAGTCGGTCGTTGACCACATTGACCACGCTGCGCCGAGAGCACCACGACGGTGGACGACGGCGAGGCCTAGGAAGGGGACGACGCGGAGCCGTGCAAGACGTGGAAGTGGATGCCCACGCGGAGAGGAGTATGAGCGTTCACTGGTTCGGCTGCGGTGTGAGGCTGCCGTCGCCGCAGAATAACAGGGGGTGTGGGTGAGTGGAGGGATGGCCTGGCCAGTGGTGGGAGTAGTATGGGGGTGGTGAGGCCTCCGCGGTAGCACAGCCGGCCACAGGAGGCAGGAGCAGGCGACACGATTGGCGCTGCTTTGGGCAGCTGGAGCAAGAAGACTAGAGGTTGAAGAAGCACTATGGCCGTTGGATGGACATCATACGGTCACTGGAGTATTGACTAAGTTGACAAAGCTCTCCGTCCCTGTCAACTTAGTAGGCCCACAAGTCAGCCAAACAATATGGTCGTTCCCAGCTAGCAGGGGGGTATTCATTTTTTTGGGCATAATAAGGAAGCACTTCCTTGCGTGCAAAGATATAGCTGGTGGGTCTGACCTGTCAGCGGGGGGAACATTTTTTCGCGAAATACAGAGGCCCTTCCTGTGGGTCCTAGTTGTCAGGTGGAGGAATCATTATTTTGCGCGTAATAAGGAGGCATTTCCTTGCGTGCGGTCGTGGACCCAACTGTCAGCCTCTCCACGTACAGTCCACTTCCGATGGATGTCGTTCATTGACCACGTTGACCAGGCCGCGCCGAGAGCACCAGGGCGGTGGACGACGGCGAGGCCTAGGAAGGGAACGACACGGAGCCAGGGAATACTCGGGAGTTGTTTCCCACGCGGAGGAGTACGAGGGTTTACTGGTTCGTCTTCCGTCGCTAGAGAATAACAACATGTGTGGGTGAGTAGAGGGATGGCTAGTCCAACGATGGGAGTACGGTGGGGCCGTGAGGCCTGCGCGGCAGCATATCCGGCCGCGGGAGGAGGGAGCAGGCAGTCCCGCCGGCGCTTGTTTGAGCGGCTTGAGCATAAAGAGTAGAGATTGAAGAAGCACGACAGCCGTTGGATGGACATCCAACAGTCACTGCTCTCGTTTGTTGACTAAGTTGACAAGGCGTTGCGTGTGTGTCAACCTTTTTTTTATGAAAGCATACACGTCAACCTGTAGTAGGCGCACAAGTCAGCCTCAAATCTGTGGAAAACAACATACAACCCATATGCCATTATTTCTACTAATGTACATCCCATTTGCTAATTCTTAAGAATTTTTTTGGAGCCCATCTTCTTTTTGTTAGCATCACACCCCATATTGTGGCCACGGTTAAAAAGTAGACGAAATTTTGCATATTTCGGTGCGGTCAACTGTTTTTAATCCAGAAATATCGATTCACATTCAACCTATTTTGAAAAATAATTTATATAAATATAAAATCCAAATAATTGTCCACGCATAAAAATCAATGGAATTTAAGATCTTGTAATGAAAAAAAATTGAAACTAATTCCCGGTTTGATGTGTTTTAAAAATGTACAGCCCATTTCTGGGCAAACCGAATGAAACTCTCCTCATCTTGAAAGATTTGCAGCCCAGCAGGGCTGATAAAGCAAGTAGGCCTTGTTTGGGTATTTCTTTAAAAAAATAGAACTAGACTAGCCACTTTCAGCAAGAAAAAAACACAACTGGGCTCATGATGTGGTAAACATAAATAAAACCCTGGCTAGAAGGGCCACAGCTCCCGCATAGCCCCATTGTTACCCTGATCCGTCGCTAAAACTAGTATAAATAACAACTGCTTGTTCCTCAAAAAAAACTGCGCGACTTGCTGGGTACCTGGTGTTAGCCGCTCGTAGTGTAATTCTCTCATTTATTGACTATGTTGACAATGGCGTGAGCCCCAGATGTCCAACCATTAGGAGGACGACGTTGACAATGGCGTGAGCCCCAGATGTCCTCTCCACGTACAATCATCTCCTTGTTCCTCTTGGTTGTTGACGATGTTGAAAACGCAAGAGGGCGGCGCACCGCGCACAGCGAGCGAACCAAGGCCGCAAGGCGGAGGACGACGGCGAGGCCTCGGATGGAACGAACAGGAGCCGTTGAAGATGCGCCGGTCCAGTCGTAGGCGGAGGGGAGTACGAGGGTTGACTGGTTCGGGCGCGGGTGCGTGTTGGGGCTGACATCGCCGGAGAATAACAGGACGTGTGGGGGAATAGAGGGAGGGACTGGCCAACGTTGGAGGGTACATACGGTAGGGCGGCGGAGGCGCAGCCAACCATGGGGGGCGGGAGCAGGCGGAGCCGACGGGGTGGTTTGGTTTGGGCAATTGGAGGAAGAAGAAGACAAGAGATAGAAGATACACGACAGATGTTGGATGTCAATCCAACGGCTGGTAGGCAGAATTGTTTGTTGACTGGCTAGTAAGTCGACACCACCTTGGATAGGCTATTTCCTCTCGGGTCCCAAATGTCAGAATCCAAATCTGTCACGGTCATGCAGCCTTTCCTATGGAAATTTACAACCCATTTGATGTGCTAGTTCGAAATAAGTTTGTGGGTGCTGGTGGGGGCTAATCACTTGGCTTCTGTAATGCACAGTGAGCTCAAGCAGCCGGCGAGAGTGATGTTATTTCTCTTGGTTGGGATTTGTTACAATATTTCACTCTAAATTAAATGAATGGCAAGCCATTTGCCTTGTTTCAAAGAAAATATGACAGTCACAGCCGAGTTGAAAAGGGCAGGAACATCTAACTCCAGCTTACAAACTATACAAAAGCACGAGGGTTAATTGTTCATCAGGTTTACAAAAAAACCAGATTGAAAAGGGCAACAACATCTAACTCTAGCACTATTTTCGGTAGTCATGGTCAAATGGATCGGTCAGGTCCATAGAATGAACATCGTGGGTCGTAAAATTTACTGGATTATGACCACAATATGTTGTAAATAGAAGCCCGACATGTTCAGAAGCTCTTTTGCCCACCTGAAACTCCTTTTTTTGCTCTTCGACATACCCATTCGTCAAAACCATGCTGCTGATAAACTTAAGCCTGATGGACAATAATAACCTCGCATTCAGCAGGAAGAATGTGACAAATCTTGTGTTTGCACAGTTGACTACATATCGTTCTAGCGTTAATGTCTTCAATCGAATCTCATGAGAAGTGAGAAAATCCTGATGCTTACGAATCCACCGGTTGGTTATAACTTTCTTACCCCGTCATGTTGCCTAAATAGACATGAAGATTGAAAACAGTTAAGGTCTAAAAGAAGAGTGTCGAAAGAGCAACAGCTAAATGGTTAATTCTAGTACACTATATGCGGGCTTCCAATGTGCGTGAAATTATCACCTTTATATACAACTTCTCCAGACATGGAAAGCATTGCAGCAAGCCAATAATCTTGTTCAGATCAAAACTATTAATTTGGATATATAAGATCTTGACAGAATCCAACACCATTGATAGGCCATCCATGGAGAAACTCTTCATTGAGCATAGAACATAATATTAGTACAAAATGTGTACTCCAAGATGATATATAAATTATGTGCATAAATTTAAAATGCAGCTTATGGTTACAAGTGTAGATGATAATAGAAAGCACCTGAAGAACTATGGAGCCAAACACCATATTGAAATAAATGAGCACAGGGATCATGTATTACACCCAAGGTCTCCAGTTTAGGCGCAGAGAGGACGGTTATTTGCAATGGTGAATAACTAGAATCAAGGATCAACCTTTGAAGTGAAGGGGCATCTTGGATGATGAGCTGACTTCCGTCAAAAGAAATTCCAATTCTTACAAGGTTAGGCAACTTTATTTGGAGACAACCGATTCTAACTGTGAAAACAAGCACCAAGCACTCCAGCACAGGGCAACTGGAGTGGATGATGCTGTGCAATGAGGCCTCCGATATACGAACCCGCACAAGTGAAAGTTTCTTGAGAAATGGGAGTCGAAGGTTTAGTACCAGATTGTCTGGTAGGTAGCACTGTGCAAAGGTGGCGGTGTGGAGAGAGGACGAAAACTCCGAGATGGACATCGGTGCTGAGGGCACAAGTTCATGGTGTTCGGTATGTGGTATGTGATTTCCAGGGGAATAGTAGAACTCAAGCAGCTGTAGTTCTATGAATTCAGGGGATTCCAGCCAGGCGTCCACCGTGCAGGGCATGGTATGCTTGCTCAGGTAGCATGACGAGATGCAGAGGCTTTGAACGGAGCCCTGGTGGGGGGAGATGATGGCTCTGGGGATTTCAAAATCATTGAAGAGACATAGCTGACGACAGTCGAGATTAAGGGGAACGGCGCGCCATAGAGGGCGCCACCGAATTTAGAGGACTTGGGTGCGGCGGCAATCCTTGGTGGGGAGAAGGGAGATGATCTCCCCAAGGATGGCGTCCGGGAGATCGCTGATGCGGTCCACCCGATATTCTACGGGTTCTTGGGATCCGGTGGGGGCGGGGTCGCCGCTTCTCCCCGTGCTGCCGGGTGCGGGATCTACAACAGGCATCGCCGCTGGCGGGAGCCTCATCTTCTTGGCGCTGGGGTCAGCCGACTCCATTTTCCTCGAGGGCGTCGCGTCGCGCTCACGGATTTGAGCAGAGTAACGAATGACGAGCCTAGTTGTAGTGCAAGCGAAGAAGAAGGGGAGCTGGGGGTTTTCTGTAGGAGTGAGGAAGAAGGGGAGCTGGGGTTTTCTGTAGGAGTGAGGTGAGGAATTTGGGGGTATGAGTGGAGCTAGTTGACGTGAGGTGGGTGGGAGCAAGGAGGAAGAAGAGCACCCAGGTTTTTGAATTGATTTTACTATTTACTAGTGTGGATGGGCTGTTTTGTCTTGGGACCCGAGAAACAATTACTACTAGTACAGTGGAGACACTCTACAGCTACCCAGAAAAACAATTACTACTAGTACAGTGGAGACACTCTACCGCTTCTGGCTCCTCCTAGGTCATTGAAACGTCTCCCTCTACTGAATGTCGTTATACTTTTGTTCACCGACATGCGGGCCATGCAGCGCGCGGGCCCAAATGCCATCCAACAGATTAGAAGGCAGTATGCAGGCGGAGAGTCACCCCGGTCGTAGCGCGGCAGTAACGAGCCGTCGTATCACGAAACCCCACCTCCCCGCAATCTAAGTTTGACGGACAAAGCAACCATCATTTCACTCTTCGCTGAATCCCCTTCTCCCTCACCATCTTCAAGAAAGGCAACACTTGCATCTGCCACTGTTCTTCTCTCCGAACGAAGGGAATGTAAGCGGATCCGTGATGTTGGTATATTTTCGTTCAGAGGAAAAAAAGAACTTTTGCAAAGTAGTAACCGATCCTCATTCTCTTTTTTGTTTCATTGTCATTGCGATTGTGTTTTCCTTTCAGTGGACTCCTAGTGTTCGTCAGTTTGATGATGGACCAAGGAGAACCAGGCAACGATCTGCCGATATTGGAGCAGACGCGGGAGGCTGATCCCCACGAGACAGAGAGCTCCAACAAGATGGAGGCAACCACCGAGGCGACCCCAGATACTGAGATGGTCAATGCCCTGTTTGAGGTTACAACCCCCATGGCACTGCAGGAGC
>NC_041380.1:109881590-109945782 GCF_002162155.2 Triticum dicoccoides | reverse complement strand
TGATTTCCTTCTTTGCCGATCTCGATTGTGGTTTTTCATCTAAGTATGTGGTGATTTTTTTAGAAAAGGAAGTATGTGGTGATTAATAATGCAAAATTTTATTAGCTTCGATGCCATGGTATACGTAGTGGTTTAAATAACTTGTGTTTCTTATACTAAAAAGTAATTCAGAATTTGTTTCTGTTTCAATTAGAGCCCTGATGCAGACAAGGATTGTGTGGTTGTACATTTCACTCGCTATGAGGCGGATGGCCTGAATATACGCACTGGGAAAACAGAGTTCTTAGGCTGTTGGATCCTGGAAGCCATTTGCGGTTATACCAATGAAGAGTTGTATTCCAGCCTCACTGTTGTCAGGCATGTTGTCCAAGGTGTACTGAAGCACAAGAAGTTCAAAGCCACTCCTTCGTTTGTGAGGAATACTGTTCTTGTCAAGCTTACGCAGGAAGATGACGTGGCATGCCTCCACAAACAAGTTCATCAGTGGCAAGGCCACAAGGTTGTCTTCATGAAGGTTCACAGGATTGAGCTGCTGCGGGACGTCCTCGATGATGTTCATGGCAAGGTCCGTCTAGTGCCCAGCCCAAATTAGATCGAGGCATGAAATAGTTGCCCCAGCTAGTGTTTAATAGTAGTTTGGATTGTGTCTAATTATCCGAACCTTTCCTATTATCGACCCCTCTGGGGCTAGTACTCTGTTTGAATCCGTCTATGGGAACTGCTGCTACTTTTGTGTGCCCGTGAATCATGTGAGAACCATCGTAATTGTTGCCGAAAAATATGCGTCCTCACTAGTTTTTTCATGAATATGGCATGGTAAGACATAAGTTGTCACGGTTTATCATACGAGCAGTGTGTGTTTTGATGAAATAGAGCACTCGTTCAAGAACCGTGCGCCTACGTATACATAAGTACTTGTAAACACTGTTGGTGCTACCCCACTTGTAAGCAGTTGTGCAAAACGCGACACATTGTCTCAGCTCGCTTCAACACTAGGCTATCGACCAGCTAACAATCAACAATCTGTTGTGAAAGTGTGTTATATCGACTAGAGGGGGGGTGAATAGGCGATTTTTATGAAAGTCTTCAAAACATGGAAGTTTCAAAGACAAATGATAGAAATAAACCTGTTACCATGCAGCGGAAGGTAGACTACACTAGGCAAACCATAGTCAAGTATTCAATGAAGTGAAAGCACAATGACTAATAGCAGCTAGGTAGTAAGGATCAGGTAGGAAGATATTATGAAGCCAAATAGAACACGCAGTCACTCAGTGAAGACAAAAGATAGTGTAATCATACAATGACTTCACAAGGACCAATAGTAAGTAAAGGGAAGGGAAGGATGAAACTAGTGACTCGTTGAAGACAATGATTTGTTGGACCAGTTCCAGTTGCTGTGACAACTGTACATCTGGTTAGGGCGGCTAGGTATTTAAACCTGAGGACACACAGTCCCGGACACCCAGTCCTGAACACGCTGCTCAGGACACCCAGTCCTCACCGTATTCCCCTTGAGCTAAGGTCACACAGACCTCGCCCAATCACTCTGGTAAGTCTTCAAGGTAGACTCCCAAACCTTCACAGACTTCGTTCATCGGCGATCCACAATGTCTCTTGGATGCTTAGAACGCGACGCCTAACCGGCTGGAGGATTCACAGTCCTCAAGTGTAATAAGTCTTGAGATCACACAGACAAGAAGACTTAAGTGATGCCTAACACTCTTTGGCTCTGGGTGATTAGGGCTTTATGCTCGCGAGGAATTCTCTCTCAAAGGCTTCGAGGTGGGTTGCTATCAAACGACAAAAGCCGCACACTAACTCTGAGCAGCCAACCGTTTATGGTTGTAGGGGGTTGGCTATTTATAGCCACTAGGCAACCCGACCTGATTTGTCCGAAATGACCCTGGGTCACTAAGGAACTGACACGTGTTCCAACGGTCAGATTTTAAACTCACACGACAACTTTACTTGGGCTACAAGCAAAGCTGACTTGTCCGACTCTGGACAAGATTCGCTCTCATAGTCTTCACTCGAAGACATAGGTTTTGGTTAAGCATCACTTCAGTCATTCTGACTGGTTCTCTTGGACCCCACTTAACAGTACGGTGGTTCCTATGACTCAACAAAGAAGAAAAAGAACTACAAAAGATCTAAGTCTTCGAGCTCCATAGGCTTCATGTGATGTCTTCTGTTGTCATAGTCTTCGATGTGAATATCTTCATATGCCACCTTTGACATCAATGTCTTCATATATTTTTAGGGGTCATCTCTGGTAGGAAAACCGAATCAATGAGGGACTTCTACCTGTGTTATCCTGCAATTCTCACAAACACATTAGTCCCTCAACTAAGTTTGTCGTCAATACTCCAAAACCAACTAGGGGTGGCACTAGATGCACTTACAGTCTCCCCCTTTTTGGTGATTGATGACAATCTAGTTGAAGTTTTCAACGGGGAATATAATATGTGAAATTATAAGAGGATAGAGAATTGTCTTCATAAGGTGTGAGGGCTCCCCCTAAAGATGTGCATATAAGTAATTTGCTTTTGGAATGCAAATGCACATGGCAGGTTGTGCTTGTGGAGATCCTCTTCAACTTATGATGACAATCCACTATGCATGTGAAGGTATGTGAAGATAATGACATGCATAATGGAAAATGGACGTCTGCAAAATGATCTAAGTGCGTAATTTATCGTCGCACATGCGGAATTTATCATCTCATCACAAAGTGGCAAATAAGTAGCAGACGACCATCGAGTTTAAGTGTTACAACTCAAAGAACCAAATGTATCAAAACGAGAGTTGTAAACACGAAGCAAAATATAAAGCACCCGCCCTTATGGACCCGCTTGAAGACTATCAAACTCATATGCTTCTCCCCCTTTTGTCAGTAAGGACCAAAAAGGTTTGAAGACATAGAGCATCTACTCGTTCCCATGAAGAGTAGGTGAAGCAGCAGGGTCGTCGGTGATGTTCGGCGGTGCAGAAGAACATGGGGCAGTGTCGAAGCGTGCTGAAGGAGGTGGCGGTGAAGTAGCATCGTCTTCATCCTCGATCACTCTGGCATTCACAGTTGCAGCAGAGGAAGAGAACTCAGAGTCTTCAAGAGATGGAGTTCGTCGCAGCACTGCCCTTCGAGGAGGTGTGGAGTCAAACTTGAAGCATTCAGAGAAGCCATCCTCTTGAAGATCATCTTCAAAGCACATCAGCGTCAGCCCTTTCCATGTGCGTCGAGAGGTTTCATGGGCAACAAAGGCATTCTTGGTGGCAAGATTGTGAATGCGGTTGACGTCCACCAAGAGGCTTTGCATTTGGCGCTTCAGCCAGTCATGATGCCTATCCTGTTTCTGATGAAGAGCCACCAGAAGCTCTCAGTCATTAAGAACACGAGTGCGCTTCTTGGGTCGTTGGGCAATTGTGCTATCGGTGGCTTCAGTAAGGGCAGGATGTGGTGCACGTGTAGTTCCAGCCAAAGGATACACACGAGTGACTGCTTCAACTCCTTCAATGTTCTGAGAAAAACTTTGATGCTCCGCATTCTGAAGATTTAGAGGTTCCTTGGCAGGCTCAGGATAAATGGCTTCAACAGACATATCCACATCAGGCAGAAAGATCCGATGATTGCAAGCAGATGGCTGATATGAGATAGCGGAGTGGAGTTTAATCAGCCGCATTATCCATGGAGCGTAGAACTTCAAGCCAAAAAGATCAGAGCCTGATGCAGCAAGTTGGCGGATGAAGAAGTCCTGTGCATTGAAGCATTTGCCATGAAGAATATAGAAGACAGGAACAGAAGCAGTGGGATCAGTGGCTTCCCTGACTTCTGGTGCTTGGGTTGGTGAAGGCTCCACATTAGCTTCAGCCATGACTGTCGGCGTTCTGGGAACGGGGGTCCCCAGACTTGCCTGCCTGCGGCCTGCGGCGTGGCTCAAAGGGGGGCCCAGCACGGCCCATCTTCACCAACAAAAACCCAAGACCCTCGCGAGGGGCCAAGCCTCGCGGGGCGGACGACATGGAGCTTCCTTAGGCGCGGCCTCGTCAGGCTAGCTCACGAGGAGGCGGAGAGATCAAGGCAGGGTACCTCACGAGGTGCCCGTGACGCAAGCCATGACGACCGAGGGCGCCAGGCGGGTGCCAGCCCGCGCAGTGTCCTCCTTTCCTCTTTGGTGCAAAGGGGGCAAGCGCAGCCGCGGAGTACCGAGGCATCATGCAAAGGTTGCCATTTTGGTGCAACGAGACCAAGACCAGGAGGACTACGAGACGGAGGTCACCGTGGAGCCCGAGACGGCGTCATCACCAGAGCTTTGCGCAGGCGAAGACTACTTTTGTCAGGATAGCTGATACTAGCTGTCCCCCTTCAAATTAGCCCGCCATTGTTGGCTCCCTTCCGCTCGATATTTGGGAAGAGGACCAGGGCCTCTATAAATAGGACCAGCCACCCACAGATCAAAGGGGGGTTCAAAGGAGGAGGCTCTTTAGAGAGGGGTTTCGATTAAAGAGAGAGAGAGAGACAAAGGTGACTGAGCTCCTCCCAGCAGTTCATCGCCCCAGCTAAGAACAGACCCTCGTGAGGCTGTTCTTCCTTGTATTGTTCATCATCATCAGCCCAAGAGGCAATCCACCACACCACACACTGGAGTAGGGTATTACACCACAATGGTGGCTCGAACCGGTATAAACCCCGTGTCTCTTGTGTTGTTCTTTTCATACTTCAGATCCTAGCAAGGCGGAGGGGTGCAGGTAGGTAGGAGGCGAAATCTCCATGCACACCCCAGTGTTCGAACCTCAAGGGTCTGCCGGAACCCGAAATCTGACATTTGGCGCGCCAGGTAGGGGGTGCACCGGAGTTTTCTCCTCCGCCACCGCCACGGCCTGCCTCGTGATCGGTAGCGCGTCGCCCGCTCCGGCCGCCGGCGCCAGCACGGGGGCCAGGGGGCTCCGAGCCCTGGCCCCAGCCCTGCAACGGGCACGGTGGCCGGACAAGCTCAAGCTGACGATGCCGCCGCGCTACGGCGGCGCGACAGATCCGCTGGCCTTCTTGCTGGCGAGCGAGGAGACCCTCCTCAAAGCCGGAGGTTACGATAGGGTCGTGGCCAACTGGCTCCCCATGGCCCTCACCGGCGCCCCGCGCACATGGCTGCTCCACCCGCCGGCAGCCTCCATGGCCTCTCGGGAAGAGCCCCGCAACCTCTTCCCCGCCCATCGCGCTACACCAACACCCCCGGTCGTCGCGGTCCTCTTGGGCGGCTTGCAGGCGCCGCCTACAAGTCACAACGTGAAGCCGTTCATCCGCCGGGCCGGCGCCGCTTCCACGCGGCAGGGGCCTCCCCTGGACCTGGCGGCGCCCAAGACCGGCCTGACCTTCAGCTCGGAGGACCACCCCTCCAACTCGGCCTGCTCGGGTGCGCTCCCCATGCTGTGCACCCCCACCATCTGCCAGGTGGCCATCACCAGAACCCTCACTGATGGCGGCGCGGGCCTTAGCTTGCTCTCGGTCGAGGCCTTCAACCTCCTCTACATACCCCTGGAACGGCTACAACCCAGCCGGCCCTTCTCAGGCATTGGGGGCGAGTCGTACAGCTCCTTGGGACAGATCCGGCTCCCGGTAACCTTCGGCACCTACGACAACTTCCGCACGTTGCTGGTCGACTTCGACATCGCCCCCATCGGCCTCCCCTACAACGCCATCCTCGGCTACCCAGCGCTGGCCCAGTTCATGGCTGTGACGCACCCGGCGTACAACCTCATGAAGATGCCCGGGAGCAGCAGAGTCCTCACCGTGCATGGGGACACCGGGGATGCACTGCAGGTGCTCAAGCTCGCCTTCAAGATGGCGGCGTCAACACAGCCCACCGACTTGGAGACCCCCGAGCCCAAGGGGGCTGCGCCCGCCAAGAAGAAACAATTGTTCACCCAAGACAAGGCAGAAACCAAGCAGATACCCGTCGATGAGGACGGGTCCACCAACGCCACTTTCACCATAGGTGCCCACCTCAAACCCGAGTAGGAGGAGGCCCTGGTCGAGTTCCTGCGCGCAAACAAGAAGGTATTCGCTTGGGAGCCTGACCAGTTGGCAGGGATCCCTAGGAGTGTAATCGAGCATCACCTCAACGTGTGCCCTGTGAAGCAGAAGGCCAGGCGGCAGTCCACAGAAAAGCAGGCCTTCATCGTCCAAGAGACCCGCAAATGAGAAGCCGCTGGGGTCATTTGCGAGGTTCGGTACCCAGATTGGTTGGCCAACCCTGTCGTTGTGCCAAAGAAGGGAGGGAAGGAGCGCATGTGTGTCGACTTCACCAACCTCAACAAAGCATGCCCGCAAGATCCGTTCCCGCTCCCCCGCATCGACCAGATCGTCAATTCCACTGCAGAATGCGACCTGTTATGCTTCTTGGATGCCTTCTCTGGGTATCACCAGATCAAGATGGCGGTAGAAGACGTTGAGAAGACAGCCTTCCTAACCCCGTGTGGGGTGTACTGCTACACATGCATGCCATTCGGGCTGCGTAACGCAGGGGCGACCTTTCAGCGGCTGATGCACATCACCTTGGGCCCGCAGCTCGGGAAGAATGTTGAAGCTTACGTCGATGACATTGTGGTAAAGTCTCGGGAGGCCAGGACCTTGATACAAGACCTGGAGGAAACCTTCGCGAGCCTCAACTCAGTGAACCTACGACTCAACCCAGAGAAGTGTGTGTTCGGAGTCCCCTCAGGCAAGCTCTTGGGTTTCCTCGTGTCCCACCGAGGCATCGAGGCTAACCCGGAGAAGGTCAAGGCGGTGGAAGACATGAGCCCGCCAAAGACCCTCAGAGAAATGCAGAAGCTCACGGGGCGCGTGACTGCGCTAGGGCGCTTCATCTCCAGGTTGGAGGAACGAGCGCTGCCCTTCTTCCAGCTAATGAAGAAAAAGGGGCCCTTCGAGTGGACTGAAGAGGCCGACAAGGCGTTCCAGGATCTCAAGAGATACCTGACCAGCCCACCGGTCATGGTGGCTCCGCGCCCTCAAGAGCCCCTGGTGCTTTACCTCGCCGCCACTCCCTACTCCGCCAGCGCAGCCTTGGTGACAGTCAGAGAGGAGCGCCAAATCAAAACCGCGGCAGCGGCCCGGGACAAGGCAGAACAGGGACAAGGAAGGCCCACAGAAACTGCCACCGCGGGTGAGGAGGATCAGCCGCCGCAGAGGGGCGCACCGGAGGCGGAAGAGGCCCCTCTCCCAGATGGCCAGTCTCAGGAGGCCTCATTGCCTCAAGAGGCGCCATGGTCTCCGAAGGGAGCCACCAGCACTGACGCACTCCACCTCGTTGAGCACCCAGTGTACTTCGTCAGCACGGTGTTCTGGGATGCAAGGGCACGGTACCCCATGCCTCAGAAACTCCTCCTCGCACTACTGGTGGCCTCGCGCAAGTCGCGGCACTATTTTTAGGGTCACCCCATCAAGGTCGTCTCGTCATACCCCCTGGAGAGAGTGCTCAGGAGCCCTAATTCAGCTGGAAGGGTCGCTGAGTGGAACATAGAACTGCAAGCGTTTCGGCTCGAATTCTGCACGACCAGAGTCATCAAGGGAGCAGTGTTGGCGGATTTTGTGGCAGAATGGACGGAGGCGCCAGGCCTCAAGGCCGACGAGGATCGGTCCCTGTCCCCGGGAAGCGAGGCGCCAGAAGGCTGGGTCATGTACTTCGATGGGGCATTCTCCAGGCATGGCGCTGGGGCTGGGGCGGTGCTTATATCGCCCACTCAGGACAAGCTCTATTACGCCGTGCAGCTCTGTTTCCAGCAAGGTGGAATGGTCTCCAACAACATAGCGGAGTATGAAGGTTTAATAGCAGGCTTAAAGGCCACAGCCGCCCTGGGGGTGAAACGCCTCACCATCAAGGGCGATTCGCAGCTCCTTGTCAATTTCTCCAACAAGGTGTACGAGCCGAAGGATGAGCACATGGAAGCATACCTAGCGGAGGTCCGTAGGATGGAGAAGTAGTTCTAGGGGTTGGAGTTGCAGCATGTGCCCCGTGGCACCAATCAGGAGGCCGACGACATCGCCAAACGGGCGTCCAGGTGGCTACCTCAGGAGTGGCTCTTCAGGCCCTCAGCCCTGCCGTCATTATCGAACACAGCTCAGCCCCGGGAGGAGCTCCCCCAGCCACCTGCCTCAGGGGCTCCGGCCTGTGGCCCGGCCTCAGGAGCACGCTTGCTCCTGACGATGGAATCTCAGGAGGGATGTTGGATCGCGGAGCTCCGGAGTTACTTAACGCAAGGGACCCTGCTGGAGAAGGAGGAGGAAGCGGAGCGAGTGGCACGCCAGGCCACGACATACTGCATCAAGGATGGAGAGCTCTACCGGAAGCAAACAAATGATGTGTCCCTGCGCTGCATCTCCAGGGAGCAAGAGAAGGAACTGCTGGATGATATACACGGCGGAGACTGTGGACATCATTCATCATCACGGACCCTCGTCGGCAAGGCATTCCGCAGTGGGTTTTATTGTGCCACCGCGCTCAATGACGCCGTCAAACTAGTGAAAGCTTATGAGGCCTGCCAGTTCCACGCCAAGCAGATCCATCAGCCAGCAGGAGGCTTGCAGACTATACCCCTTTCGTGGCCATTTGTAGTCTGGGGGCTGGACATCTTGGGCCCGTTTCCTCGGGTGCCAAGGGGCTACCGCTACCTCTACGTCGCCGTGGACAAGTTCACCAAGTGGCTGAAGTAGAGGCTGTCCGCGCCATTCCCGCGGGTTCCGCGGTCAAGTTCATCAAGGGCATCGTGAGCCGGTTCGGGGTGCCGAATCGTATCATCACGGACAACGGTTCACAGTTCACCAGTAACCTCTTCAAAACATACTGTGCTGACCTTGGAACGCAGATATGCTACGCTTCGGTGGCGCACCCCGAAGCAACGACCAGGCCGAGCGAGCCAACGCGGAGGTCCTGAGGGGCCTCAAGACCAGGATGTTCAAGAAGAAGCTGGAGGCCTGCAGCAGAGGTTGGTACGACGAGCTTCAGTCCGTGTTGTGGTCCATCCGCACAACCGCGACCAAGCCGACTGGAGAGACCCCGTTCTTCCTGGTCTACGGAGCCGAAGCGGTCCTCCCTCACGAGGTCAGACGTCGCTCCGCGCGGGTCCTGGCGTTCGATGAGGCGCAGCAGGACGCCATGCGGGGGATGGACCTCGTGCTGGGGGAGGAACGTCGCCGAGAAGCCGCGCTACGAGCGGCGAGGTACCAACAAGCACTGCGGCGATATCACTGCCGCAACATCCGCTCCAGAACTCTCGAGGCAGGAGACGTCATGCTCAGGCGGGTTCTCTCCAGGGAGGGGCTGCACAAGCTCTCTCCCATGTGGGAGGGCCCGTTCAAAGTTGTTCATGTTTCCAGGCCCGGCTCCGCGCGCTTGGAGACTCAGGAGGGGGTGCCAGTCCAGAATGCATGGAACATCCAACACCTCCGGAGGTTCTCCCCCTGAAAAGGCCCAAAGCCTATGAAGAAGGCGAATGCCTGTGAAGCTATCACATTTTGGAAAAGGCCTAGAGCCTGTGAAGAAGGCGAATGCCTGTGAAGCTATCGTGTCTTGGAAAAGGCCCAGAGCCTGTGAAGAAGGCGAATGCCTATGAATCTATCGCATTTTGGAAGAGGCCCAGAGCCTGTGAAGAAGGCGAATGCCTGTGAAGCTATCACGTCTTGGAAAAGGCCCAGAGCCTGTCAAGAAGGCGAATGCCTGTGAAGCTATCGCGTTTTGGAAAAGGCCCAGAGCCTGTGAAGAAGGCGAATGCCTGTGAAGCTATCGCGTTTTCGTAAAGGCCCAGAGCCTGTGAAGAAGGCGAATGCCTGTGAAGCTATCGCGTTTTGGAAAAGGCCCGGAGCCTGTGAAGAAGGCCAATGCCTATGAAGCTCGCCGCCCGTGTCACTGTCACGTAATAATGAGTTGGGGCTGTACACGCCTCGGAGTCTCAGGAGCGCCGGCCTCAGGCCCTGGGGCTCCCTCCCACGCCCAGTGGCAGCACTTAGCTTCGCGCTGGTGAGAAGACGTCGAAGACTAGATTAGGTGCCGGACGCGGCTTTTCATTTGCTTTCCGCAGTTGCCTTGTTCCTTCTCATTCGAAGTTTTATTGAAGTTGTTGCCGTCTTTGGCTTGTGGTTCTTCGACTTTTCACTCTCCTACCTCGATTTCTCTTGTGCAAGGCCTCACGAGGGGGGGCAGCTGAGCGCCCTCGCGAGTGTTCCTATCCTAGTCATTCAAAGGGTTCGCGACCTGGGCCCATTACAGGAGCACCCCTCCAGTCCGTGCCCCACGGGCACCGCGACACAAACAAAGGGCCTGGGTCGGTCGCCCCCCATGGCCGGGCCTGGGAACTATCCACGCACGGGCACGCAGCCGGAAGGTACGATAACGAAAGCAAAACGATGATTAACAACAATAACCCAAACACGCCCCCGCGGGGCTCCACACTACTGTCTTTGTTATGCAGGAAAAAGGAAAAAAAAGAACAAATATGGTGTAGCTCACCTCACACCGGCCCGCAGGGAAGGCCCGAGCTGCCTCCGGAGCTCAGGCAGACTCCCTCTCGCGCTTCACCAGGACGCGACGGCGGGCGGACACGTTGCCACCTCCCAAGCAGATACAACGGCGTGGAGGCTGACCGCGGCCACTGCTAGAAGAGTCGCCGCCTGAAGAAGAACCGGAGAAGCTTGAGGAACCCCGAGCGCCGCCAGCCGCGCGAGTGCTGCCCTCTCCATCATCGCCGGAGCTGGGTTCCCAGCCGCGGTCGTCACCCTCGGGGCAACACCCTGCGCGGCGACCATCTTCCGCAAACACCCTCACGTAGAGGGTGGCATCGCCGTCGAACATGAAGTGTAGGGTGCACCGACGGCTCAGGCCACACGCGCGGGCAAACGTCTGCCAACCGTGGGCCAGGGACAGGCTCCCGGCCGCGGAGACCTCTAGTGAGACCCATGAGGCCCGGCTGCAGCAGCCGTCGGCCTGGAGCCAGAGGCCGCCCAGGGCGCCGGCCGGGAGCTCTCCAAGGAGGAAGCGAGGAAGTGGAAGCCGGGTGCTAGTCGGCTCCGCCGACCACACGACGAACTCCGGCAGCACTTCAGCAGCGCAAAAGCGCGGCCTAGGGGGACGCGCAGCCGAAGCGCGCCCCCCGGCCGCAGCAATCCGCCTGTCGCTGTGCTGAAGGTCGCCTCCACGGCCGCGGGGAGCTACCATGGTGGCCATAGGATGTTTGCGAGGGCGCCCTCGGACGCGCTTGGGCGGGGGAGAGGCGGGCTCAACCTGGCGAGCCTTCCCCTTCTCTGCGGCCGAGAACCTCCTCGACGGGGCCATGTAGAAAAAGGAGAAGCAAGGGGGGATGAACTGGAAGGGCGCGCGCCAGTCCGTACTTATAGCTGGCGAGGGCCAACCAACGACCCCCACGATTGCAGGTAATTATGACCCACTTTGCATGCAGGGACTTGTCCAATCCATGCAGTTGCCGAGGCGCCATGGGGAAGTGGAGGCGCCCACGTCCAATCAACCGCCACGCGGCGCCCAAGGCCGCAGGCTGTTAGGGACCGCGGCGCTTCGCTCTTGCCCTTCCGCCTCCCTGCACGGCCAAGTCCGGGCGCGCCTTGGGCCCAGGGGCTACTGTCGGCATTCTGGGAACGGGGGTCCCCAGACTTGCCTACCTGCGGCCTGCGGCGTGGCTCAAAGGGGGGCCCAGCGCGGCCCATCTTCACCAACACAAACCCAAGACCCTCGCAAGGGGCCAAGCCTCGCGAGGCGGACGACATGGAGCTTCCTCAGGCGCGGCCTCGTCAGGCTAGCTCACGAGGAGTCGGAGAGATCAAGGCGGAGTACCTCACGAGGTGCCCATGATGCAAGCCATGACGACCGAGGGCGCCAAGCGGGTGCCAGCCCGCGCAGTGTCCTCCTTTCCTCTTTGGTGCAAAGGGGGCAAGCGCAGCCGCAGAGTACCAAGGCATCAGTCAAAGGTTGCCATTTCGGTGCAACGAGACCAAGACCAGGAGGACTATGAGACGGAGGTCACCGTGGAGCCCGAGACGGCGTCATCACTAGAGCTTTGCGCAGGCGAAGACTACTTTTGTCAGGATAGCTGATACTAGCTGTCCCCCTTCAAATTAGCCCGCCATTGTTGGCTCCCTTCCCGCTCGATATTTGGGAAGAGGACCAGGGCCTCTATAAATAGGACTAGCCACCCACAGAGCAAAGGGGGGTTCGAAGGAGGAGGCTCTTTAGAGAGGGTTTTCAATCAGAAAGAGAGAGAGAAAGGTGACTGAGCTCCTCCCAGCAGTTCATCGCCCCAGCTAAGAACAGACCCTCGCGAGGCTGTTCTTCCTTGTATTGTTCATCATCATCAGCCTAAGAGGCAATCCACCACACCACACACTGGAGTAGGGTATTACACCACAACCGTGGCCCGAACCAGTATAAACCCTGTGTCTCTTGTGTTGTTCTTTCCATAGTTTAGATCCTATCAAGGCGGAGGGGTGCAGGTAGGTAGGAGGCGAAATCTCCGCGCGCACCCCAGTGTTCGAACCTCAAGGGTCTGCCGGAACCCGAAATCTGACAATGACAACGTTAGTGGCTTCATTGGTGTTGGTGGTGGCAGCCTCAAGATTCTCAACCTCCACTTGACGAGCTGGAGGGTCGATCACAGTCACGTTCTCCTCGAGAACAACTTCTTGGTGGGACGGGGGAGTAGCGGCTTTTGGAGTTTCTTCTTCATCGGCTGATGTAGCCGGAATGTGTTCAGCAGCTTTAGCTTCAGACTCAGAGACTGGAGGCCTTGGTCCTTTGTGAAGCCTGCGTAACGCTGGCGACGCCTGTGGAGTTGGAGTTGGCTGGGCCTCAAAGTCTTCTTCCTCTTGTGCTTGTGGGCGATCAGCCCATGATGCATCCTGAGCAATTGGCGTCAGAGGACGACCAATGCTGATGAGTTCGCCGTGCGTTAGCACAGGCGATGATACCTATTGGTGCTCGAGCTGAGGAAGAACTGCATCATCTTCAACATGGTCATGGTGACCGATGTCTTCGGCAGCGATGGAATCAACTGCTGGAAAGTCTTCAGCTTCATGAGCCTCTGTGAAAGCAGGCTCATGGACAGTCAGTTGACGTTCTTGAGGTTCAGCGTCAGGGCGAACCATGGAGATGGGTTCAACAATAAAGGGCTCTATGGGAGCAGCCCGTTCCTTCTTGGTCTTCCGCTTCTTCTTGGAGGGGGCAGTAGCAGAGGCTTCAGGATGTTTCCTCTTCCTTGCTTCAGCCTCACCAGTCCTCGTCTTCTTCAGCTCTGAAGCGGTTGACTGGGCCTTTGGCTTCGAGCCAGTCATGCTAGTTGGGAAGACAATGGGATCTGCTTCCTGCCTTGGTGCGTTGGGTTCGGCCATAGTGGGCTTCTTCTTCTGCTTGGCAGCCATCCTAAGATCAATGCCCGGACGCCCAAGGGCCTTGCGCTTCTCAGCCTTGTTGTAGCCTTGCACACACTTGTCAGCCAGGCTCTTCATGCGCTCACGAGAACCCTGAGCTTCTGCGCATTTCTTGAGAAAGGCTCCTTTGAGCTCGTGCAGCATAATCTTGAAGTTTTTCACCTCTTGCACGCTGAGCTTGGCCATATGCTTCTTGAACTGAGCTTTCTCAAAGTCAATCTTTTGCTTCAGTTCAACAATGCGTTGGGCGATAGCTAATTCTGAAGCAATGGCGCCATGGAAGGCGACACTGAGGCCAATGGGTAGTTGCAGATCTCCGAAGCTGATGTTGGGTGTGTCAAACCACTCATCAATGAATTTGTGGATGATTGTCACGTCAAAGAGAGGCAGATCATTGAAGATTTCTGCTTCTTCTTTGCTCTTGATGAGTTGCTCAAGAGCATCATCTGCAAGATCTTCATCACTGGACAGATCGATGGCATTGTTGCGCAGAATAGCAGTAGCTGTCAGTTCTTGGCCGTTGTGTGGCAGAGGCATCTTGACTTTCTGGACTTTCTGGGGCTTCGAGATGCGTGACATATCTTCAGACTGCACACTGTCTTCAGGAGGTGCAGTAGCCAGTGGCTTCGCCCGTGAGATTTTTGGTGCTGAGACAGACTTTGAAGCTTTAGGCTGCTTCTGTGGCTTCGGTGCTGCAGGCGCTTCGTCTGATTCAGCGTCATCTGCAGGCTCATTCACGACAGTCCCTTGAACCATGATATGGGTGATGAGACCTTCAAGGTTGTAGAAGGGCCCAAGAAGATTGGGTTCAGCTTCGCGAGTTCCATTGGCACGGGGAGCAGAGGGACCAGGGTTGAAGTCTAATCCCAAAGACTTCTTGTTCTGCTTCGCTGAGTTCTTGGCAAACTGGAAGTTGCGCTTGAACGGATTGTCATCACGGCACCATAGTAGTGACGATGGGTGTGCATCTGCAGGCTGTGGCCCACGGACCATGCAGGGATAGAAGCCTTGTTCAATGGCTTCTTCTCTGGACCTGGGTTGAAGATTCTTGTATAGGATGTCTCCCCACGGTCGCTTGATGGCATTTTTCTCAGCATATTCTTGGGTCACAAATTGGTATTTGAACCATTGTTCTGCCCAATATCTTCGAATCCACTGGATTCGGGTCTTGCGCTGATTATAATCCTCTTCAAGATCTGTCTTTTAAAGTTCTGAGAGGTCATCAGGCAGATCTCTTGATGTTCCGCCACGACGCTGTCTGCCTCCCTTCCTTGCAGATTTCTCTGAAGCCATGAATTTTAAACTGAAAGGCTTCAATACGTTCAAAGGCTTCAAAGGTTCTCGCTTGCTGGACAAACAGGAACTAGCTTCGGGAGAATTTATATGATGCAAATGAATGCAGACTATGAGAACCAAGGGATTCTCCCACGGACATGTACCTATGACATCATTAAGGTGCGAGGGAAGGGGAAGAGGTCATATGCATTCTCAGAGGATTTTGAAGATAAATCAGTTTAGAAGACATTGACCTCATCGTGCGAAGACATTCACTCATAGATAAGGAGTTGGTTCCAGATTTGTACAAATCCAGAGATTAATACAAGTGAGGAATCTAACTACTTTGTGAAGCATAAGTGAATATACTAGGCATGTTATGAGATGCAGTATGAAAGAGATCCAACTTGTGTGAATAGAAACTGCTTGTGGTAGAAAGTGACAAAGCTATAGGATCAAAGGGGCCGTAAAAAGGAAGTTTTATTTACCACACGAATAACTTCTAGACGGAGTGGAAGAGGAGGCCGAGCAGTTCGATCATTCGTGCCCTAACTTGGCGACGGAGGACACCTACGGCAACGGCGGAGAAGACGATGTTCGCGGTCGGCGTGAAGACGGCGTCGGAGAGGTTGCGGCAGCGAAGCGCTTCGTCACCGGCATCGGAGAGGGCTAGCGGTGGCGCTAGGGTTCGTGCGAGAGTGGAAGAAGAGATAATGACTGTGGCGAGGCGTGTATTTATAGGGACAGGGGCGGCTCAGTGTTATTACACAGATGCCCCCAGCGATTCACATCTGAGGAACACGTGGCCATCATGCAGCATATCGGGGGTTGTTCCACGTCCCACAC
The DNA here is from genome assembly GCF_002162155.2 of Triticum dicoccoides. Taxonomy (NCBI): domain Eukaryota; kingdom Viridiplantae; phylum Streptophyta; class Magnoliopsida; order Poales; family Poaceae; genus Triticum; species Triticum dicoccoides. Next base: position 109,930,238 of record NC_041380.1, on the reverse strand, counting down.
ACGCCTGGATTGTCGGGTGGTCGTTCCCACTTCTCTGGGTTTCAGGTGAAGGAATGAGCATTGAAAACGGACTTAATGTTTGTCTCTGTATCTTCTGCTGACAAGGACGCAGAGAAGATATTCGATAGTTTCAATAGAATGCATATGATTTGGAGAGATAGAGTTTGAGATAGAAAGCATAGAGAGGTTAGGGTCCGATCACATTCACTTAGTTCAAAAGATTCAACAAGAAGACATAGCTATAAATGAATGCTGTAGAGGACAGAACACTAGTATATATATATATATATATATATATATATATATATATATATATATATATATATATATATATATATATATTCAACATAGTGAAGATAACCATGAAGACATGTTGACATTGAAGCCAAACCAAATGTGAAGACATAGAAAATGTAACGCCATGAGTGAAACACTTCGAACAGAACCTTTGGTGGTGGTGTTACCCACCGTATAGGAAGTATTAGACCCAGACACAGCGCACAATTATCGTGGCGCTCCGAAGTCAAATTCCACATTAATGTATTCACACTTAGAATGTATGTCTTCATTGATTGAAGATATACTTCACTTCGTGTGTTGCACATCTAAGTCATCAATATGCATAAGTGTTAGGATGTGTGCCTGATCACAGGACATTCGAGGATTCCAAGATATTTAGCTCACACCGTAACTTGCAAAATCTCTTCTCATCCAAGGGCTTGGTGAAGATATCTGCCAATTGCTCTTCAGTGTTGACGTGTATGATATCAATATCTTCCTTCACAACATGATCTCTAAGAAAGTGATGACGAATTTCAATGTGCTTTGTCTTCGAGTGCTGAACTGGGTTGTTGGCAATCTTGATGGTGCTTTCGTTGTCGCAGTAGAGTGGCACTTGCTTCAGATGAATGCCATGGTCCTTGAGTGTTTGCTTCATCCACAGAAGCTGAGCGCAGCAAGATCCAGCAACAACGTATTCAGATTCAGCAGTGGAGAGAGATACACAGTTCTGCTTCTTTGAAGACTAACATACAAGTGATTGTCCCAGAAAATGAAATGTGCCTGATGTAGACTTGCGATCCACCTTGTCACCAGCATAATCAGCATCCAAGAATCCAACCAGATCAAACTCTGAGCCCTTTGGATACCATAATCCTAGAGTTGGGGTGTGAGCCAAATATCGAAGAATTCGCTTCACAGCTAAGTGATGCAACTCCTTTGGTGATGCTTGGAATCGAGCACACATCCAAACACTAAGCATAATATCTGGCCTAGATGCACATAGATAAAGTAAAGAACCAATCATGGAGCGGTATACCTTTTGATCGAACTCTTTACCATTGTCGTCGGGAACCAGATGATGTTTGGCTGGCATTGGCGTCGTGAAGCCTTTGCAGTCTTGCATACCGAGCTTCTTCAGGCAATCTTTGAGATACTTCTCTTGAGATATGAAGATGCCGTTGCGTTGCTGTCGAATTTGAAGACCGAGGAAGAACTTCAGCTCTCCCATCATGGACATCTGATATTGCTCTTGCATCATATATCCAAACTCTTCACTGTACTTCTGATTGGTGCAGCCGAAGATAATGTCATCCACATATATTTGGCATACAAACAGTTCACCATCATATGTCTTCGTGAAGAGAGTGGGGTCGAGGGAACCAGGTATGAAGCCTTTGCTCTTCAGGAAGTATTTGAGTGTGTCATACCAAGCCCGAGGGGCTTGTTTGAGGCCATACAGTGCCTTGTTGAGCTTGTATACCATGTCCGGATGTTTTGGATCTTCAAAGCCAGGCGGTTGTGCAACATACACTTGTTCTTCAATCTTGCCATTGAGAAAGGTGCTCTTCACATCCATTTGATATAGAAGTATGCTATGATGATTTGCATAGGCCAGCAGTATGCGTATGGCTTCAAGTCTAGCCACAGGAGCAAATGTTTCATCGAAGTCAATGCCTTCCACTTGAGTATATCCTTGAGAAACGAGACGAGCTTTGTTTCTGACAACTTGACCATGCTCATCTTGCTTGTTGCGGTATATCCATTTGGTGCCAATTATGTTGTGCTTCCGAGGATCAGGATGCTTAACCAGTTCCCATACATTATTTAGCTCAAATTGTTGAAGCTCTTCTTGCATAGCTTGAATCCATTCAGGTTCCATGAAGGCTTCTTCAACTTTCTTCGGTTCTGTTATTGAGATGAATGCGAAGTGCCCACGGAAATTTGCTAGCTGGGTTGCCCTTGAACAAGTGAGCGGACCAGGTGCATTGATGCTATCAATTATTCTCTCGATCTGCACTTCATTGGCAACATGAGGATGTACAGGGCGAAGATTTTGCTCTTACTGGTCATTGTCATTGTTAGTGGGATTGTCTTCAGGCTGAGCATGTCTTCAGGTTGATCAGGTGCGGAGATGATAAGTTCCTCTTCAGGTTGAGCTTCAGAGGGTATGATTTCTCCAGTTCCCATTAGTTTGATTGATTCACTGGATGGAACTTCGTCTAGCACATTTGGCAGGTGCTCTCTCTATGAACCGTTAGTCTCATCGAACCGCACATCCACTGTTTCAACCACTTTATAATGAAAGAGATTGAAGACTCTGTAGGAGTGCGAATCCTTTCCATATCCAAGCATAAAACCCTCATGTGCTTTTGGTGCAAATTTTGAAGTGTGATGTGGATCCTTGATCCAGCACCTGGCTCCAAATACTCTGAAGTAACTGACATTGGCTTCTTGCTAGTAAGGAGCTCATAAGATGTCTTGTTCAGAAGCTTGGGAAGATAAACACGATTGATTGTATGACATGCAGTATCAATGGCTTCAGGCCAGAATTTTCTTGGAGTCTTGTATTCATCAAGCATCGTTCGGGCCATCTCAATGAGTGTTCTGTTCTTGCGTTCGACGACGCCATTCTGCTGTGGCATGTACGGGGCTGAGAATTCATGTGTGATGCCCAAAGTATCAAGATATGTATCAAGGCCAGTGTTCTTGAATTCAGTGCCATTGTCACTTCTGATGTGCTTTATCTTGGCACCATAGTTGTTCATTGCTCGATTGGCGAAGCGTCTGAAGACATCTTGCACTTCAGTCTTGTAGAGGATTATGTGCACCCAAGTATATCTAGAATAATCATCAACAATGACAAAGCCATAGAGACAAGTAGTAGTAGTAAGAGTTGAGTAATGAGTGGGACCGAAAAGATCCATGTGGAGCAGTTCGAAGGGTCGAGTAGTTGTCATGATTGTCTTTGAGGGATGTTTGGCCCTCGTCATCTTTCCTGCTTCACAGGCACCGCATAAGTGATCTTTTTTGAACTTGACGCCCTTGATGCCTATGACATGCTTCTTCTTTGCAAGGGTGTGGAGGTTCCTCATGCCAGCATGCCCTAGCCTCCGATGCCAGAGCCAGCATTCTGAAGCTTTTGCTAGAAGACATACAGCAAGCTGTGGTCCTGCTGAGAAATCTACCACGTACAAATCATCTTTCCGATACCCTTCAAACACTAGAGACTTATCATATTCCATTAGAACAAGGCAACAATATTTTCCAAATATTACGATCATGTTCAAATCGCAAAGCATTGAGACAGACATTAAGTTGAAGCCAAGGGATTCAACAAGCATGACTTTATCCATGTGTTGATCCTTTGAGATTGCAATTCTACCTAGACCCAATACCATACTTTTACCAGTGTCAGCAAATGTGATGTGACTCTTGTCGGATGGAAGTAAGGTTGAGTCAATAAGAAGGCTTCTTTTGCCAGTCATGTGATTAGTACACCCACTATCAATAATCCATTCTGAAGACGCTGGTGTCATACCCTACAGTGCAGTTAGGGGGATAGGCTTCACGAAAAGAATTGTGAAGCAAAAACATTTGACGAACCAGTGGGCTATGAAAGCTTAGATCGAGATTAGGACTGATAGGGAGAGTAGCAAGAGATTCAGGAATGAAGTACATAATAAGACCATTCGGGCATTTGATCTTGCACCCTACAAGATGTTTAAGGTCCCCAGCAATAGCGTCAGACAATTTTGGTTTTCTACTGGAGACCTTTCCCTGCAAAAGAGAGTCTAAGTGCAGCGTCTGAGAACTTTGGCTTTGGAGCCCTAGCAAAAAGTCTTGCACGCGGACAATAGTACTCATAAGAATAAGCAGAATAGTTCTTGGTCTTATGAACATGGCGGTTCGATGAACCGCGCTCATATTCATAGGCCTGAGTATGGTTTCCCTGCAAAACATTTGCGTTAGTGTGACTCAGGTGAGTCCTCTGTCTGTATGAAGCCTTTGGACCGTATGAAGCTTGTGGTCTGGGGTTTGTCTTCTTCACCTGTGGTGTCATGATGACATTCACAGGAAGATTTTCCAAACACTTTTTCGGCACCCAGATCTTCTTCATAGGCGGCCCATTCCTATAGTTAGTACCAATATACCTGGCAAACACTTCACCATTTTGATTCTTAAACAGTTTATAGTTTGCATCAAAGGATTCATCAATGACAATGGGGTTAGCACAAGTGAAGCCAGATAGATTGGATGGATCTTCTGAAGGTTCCTTTGCAGCAACCCATGTGGTTTTGGGGTACTGCTCAGGTTTCCAGTAAGAGCCATCAGCATTCATTTTCCTTACGAACCCAACACCCTCTTTCTCGGGTTTCGGTTCAGAATCTTCCTTTTGAGGACATCACATAATGTCTGATGCCCTTTAAGACTTTTGTACATCCCTATTTCAAGCAATGTCTTCAACCTAGCATTCTCATCAGCAATAGCAGTGGTATCCTCAGCAGAGGGGTTAGTTCCCACATCAACAGTTGAAGATATTGCAACAGTAGCAGCAGTAGAACATTCAGCAACAGAAGTAGCATTATCACGCTCAATGAATTTAAGACATGGTGGTTCAAATCCTTCCTGAGCGGAACTGATCTGTTCGGCGCGAAGTGACTCGTTTTCCTTTTGAAGATCTTCATGAGCCGCTCTCAATTTCTCAAGATCTTGCTTCCTTTGAAGATAATCATAGGAAAGATTTTCATGAGTTGTTGAGAGCGTTTCATGACGACTTTCAATTTCCTCATACTTAACGTGAAGATTTTTTATGTCTTCAATTAAGGACTCAGATCGAGTCATTTCAGCGCCTAATAGATCATCGCTTTTGTCTAACAGTTTTTGAATATGTTCCATAGCTTTCTGTTGTTCAGTTGCAATTTTAGCAAGTGTTTTGTAGCTGGGTCTTGAACCACAATCAGAGTCATCTTCACTAGATGTTTGATAGTGAGTAGTGCGTGTGTTTACCTTGGCACCGCGTGCCATGAAGCAGTAGGTAGGAGCGGAGTAGTCCTTGTCATTTGCATCGGTGTCGGTGATGGAGTCATTGTCTTCAGTGTTGAAGATGGACTTGGCAACGTATGCTGTAGCCAGACTTGCAACGCCAGAATCGGACTCCTCCTCAGACTCCACGTCCGCCTCCTCAGAAGCGGACTCCTCCTCTGAATCTATTTCCTTGCCAACAAACGCACGTGCCTTGCCAGATGAGCTCTTCTTGTGTGATGAAGACTTTGAGGACGACTTGGAAGAAGACTTTGAGTATTTCTTCTTCATCTTGTCATCAGAGTAATATTCCTTGCTCTTCTTCTTCTTATTGTTCTCATTGTCCCACTGCGGACACTCAGAGATGAAGTGGCCAGTTTTCTTGCACTTGTGGCATGTTTTCTTCTTGTAGTCATGAGCAGAAGCTTCATCATTCCTTGAGCTTGATCGTGAAGACTTTCTGAAGCCTTTCTTCTTGGTGAATTTTTGGAACTTCTTCACAAGCATAGCATTTTCCTTTCCAATGTCTTCAGGGTCATCAGAACTACTGTCAGATTCTTCTTCAGATGAGGAGACAGCTTTTGCCTTGAAGGCACGAGTTCGCCCATAGTTGGGACCGTAAATATCTCTTTTCTCAAAAAGCTGAAACTCATGTGTGTTGAGCCTCTCAAGTATGTCAGATGGATCGAGTGTCTTGAAATCAGGACGTTCTTGAATCATCAGGGCTAGGGTGTCAAACGAACTGTCAAGTGATCTCAGGAGTGTCTTGACGACTTCATGCTTGGTGATCTCAGTAGCGCCGAGGGCTTGAAGCTCATTTGTGATGTCAGTGAGTCAATCAAATGTGAGCTGGACATTCTCATTGTCATTTCTCTTGAAGCGGTTGAAGAGGTTGCGAAGGACACTGATTCTCTGATCTCTCTAGGTTGAGACGCCTTCGTTGACCTTGGAGAGCCAGTCCCAGACTAGCTTAGATGTTTCCAAAGCACTCACGCTGCCATACTGTCCTTTGGTCAGATGACCACAGATGATATTCTTGGCAGTAGAGTCCAGTTGAACGAACTTCTTGACGTCAGCGGCAGTGACACCTTCTCCAGCCTTGGGAACACCGTTCTTGACGACATACCATAGGTCGACGTCAATGGCTTCAAGATGCATGCGCATCTTATTCTTCTAGTAGGGATATTCAGTTCCATCGAAGACGGGGAACGCAGCGGAGACTTTAATTATCCCTGCAGTCGACATAGCTAAAACTCCAGGTGGTTAAACCGAATCACATAGAACAAGGGAGTACCTTGCTCTGATACCAATTGAAAGTGCGTTATATCGACTAGAGGGAGGGTGAATAGGCGATTTTTATGAAAGTCTTCAAAACATGGAAGTTTCGAAGACAAACGATAGAAATAAACCTATTACCATGCAGCGGAAGGTAGACTACACTAGGCAAACCATAGTCAAGTATTCAATGAAGTGAAAGCACAATGACTAATAGCAGCTAGGTAGTAAGGATCAGGTAGGAATATATTACGAAGCCAAACAGAACACGCAGTCACTCAGTGAAGACAGAAGATAGTGCAATCATACAATGACTTCACAAGGACCAATAGTAAGTAAAGGGAAGGGAAGGATGAAACTAGTGACTCGTTGAAGACAATGATTTGTTGGACCAGTTCCAGTTGCCGTGACAACTATACGTCTGGTTAGGGCAGCTAGGTATTTAAACCTGAGGACACACAGTCCCGGAAACCTAGTCCTGAACACGCAGCTCAGGACACCCAGTCCTCACCGTATTCCCTTTGAGCTAAGGTCACACAGACCTCGCCCAATCACTCTGGTAAGTCTTCAAGGTAGACTACCAAACCTTCACAGACTTCGTTCACCGGCGATCCACAATGTCTCTTGGATGCTCAGAACGCGACGCCTAACCGGATGGAGGATTCACAGTCCTCAAGTGTAATAAGTCTTCAGATCACACAGACAAGAAGACTTAAGTGATGCCTAACACTCTTTGGCTCTAGGTGGTTAGGGCTTTATCCTCGCAAGGAATTCTCTCTCAAAGGCTTCGAGGTGGGTTGCTCTCAAACGACAAAAGCCGTACACTAACTCTGAGCAGCCAACCGTTTATGGTTGTAGGGGGTGGGCTATTTATTGCCACTAGGCAACCCGACCTGATTTGTCCAAAATGACCCTAGGTCACTAAGGAACTGACACATGTTCCAACGGTCAGATTTCAAACTCACACGGCAACTTTACTTGGGCTACAAGCAAAGCTGACTTGTCCGACTCTAGACAAGATTCGCTCTCATAGTCTTCACTCGAAGACATAGGTTTTGGTTAAGCATCACTTCTGTCATTCTGACTGGTTCTCTTGGACCCCACTTAACAGTACGGTGGTTCCTATGACTCAACAATGAAGAAAAAGAACTACGAAAGATCTAAGTCTTCGAGCTCCATAGGCTTCATGCGATGTCTTCTCTTGTCATAGTCTTTGATGTGAATATCTTCATATACCACCTTTGACATCAATGTCTTCATATATTTTTAGGGGTCATCTCTGGTAGGAAAACCGAATCAATGAGGGACTTCTACCTGTGTTATCCTGCAATTCTCACAAACACATTAGTCCCTCAACTAAGTTTGTCGTCAATACTCCAAAACCAACTAGGGGTGGCACTAGATGCACTTACATGTTGTCTGACATATAAGCAACTATGTATCTTGTTACAGTGGTTCATGCAGTTAATTGAGGCCACAATGTAATAAATTCCAAACGTTCACACGCTAGTCCAACGCTCATGTGGAACACTCACATTAAACTCGTCTTCATAAAAAACTTGAAAAGCATAAGTTAAGAAATTTTATACATCTCAATGATTCATAGAACATAACAAACATATACTAGTTCACAGCAAAAGACAAAGTTGTGAGAAGATTTACAAATCAGGAAAAAACAAGCAAGGCTTCTCTTTGAGCAAAGGGCCTCCCGGCAGGCTTAAATTTCCTGGAGTTCACTCTGGTTTTTTCTTGTTGCCACCATTCAGGGTTAGGTTCTCTCATTCCAGAATAACCAATTATAATTGTGGTCTCAGCTGGAATGCTGAACTGAACCATGCAGTGTACTGACCAGCTGAAATGCTTGTGCATTCCACTAAATTTAAGCACCGCTATTTGCAGAAATAAGCAGACCACAATGCCTCTTGTCCGTACACCTGTCCAAAAAACCGCCATGCAGCCATGCCAGCTAGTCCTTGGTCCATGGATGAACTGGTAGAAAGTGCATTCCGGACTAGGATGCAGTTGTTTTCGCTCATCCCTGCACTGCAATCAGGAAGTAAAATGTACGAATCAGCTTCTTTTAGATTGTGTTGGTCATTCTACCTTAGTTACTACCAATGTAGGGATACCTTGAAGACGGGAGGTTAGACGACGGCAGCGAGGGATAGCCATCTCATTTTGCGCAGTTGTACTAAAACTGAGGTGTGTGCTTTTGATTGCGCGGATAGAAACGATACAGAGACAGACATCTCGAAATGATATGGAGACAGACATCCCTGTTTGCGCAAATAAGAAATACGGTTATTTAAACAGTGACAGATATTACTACTTTCCCCCGTTTCCTCTTAGAACCAAGTCCTAGATTCATGCTACAGCTTTCCCACTTTCTTCCCTGTTTGAACCAACGCTTTGAGTCGACTGTATGAAATAGATTTACTTCTAAACTACTACTACTATAATGCGGCAGTTTTGAAATTGGATTTACCACTCCATCTTCGGTTCTCCCGCCCAAACAAGCATTGGCTCAAAATCCATCGTTCATTTCCCTCTCATGCATATCACTGCCGTCCATCAAACAAAGGATGACATCATCTGACGGCTAAGAGCTGCCGGATTCGCTCCTGCTCCATGTGCACATGGTCGACTCTGCTCTCCAAGTAAACAAATAAAGAAGTCCCCGTTGAATCTGGATTGCACCTACTGAAGTTGAGAAATGTCTAGAAACTGCTGCCACCTCCTCACATGCAAGTACGACAAGTTGGCAAATAGCTAGCACATTTTGGTTCCCCGTTGTCACCTAGGAAATAAACACTCTACTACTAACTTATTTTTTTAGATTACTATAAAAATGGATTTTTTAGATGCCGCTATACTGCAAAGTTTACACTGTTCACATAACATAACATTGCATGGCTGATGCTAGCTAAAGTTTTATTCTGCTTCATCGAGAAATGTAATATTTTTATTATTCACAGAAAAAGTATAATATTTTATTTTAGTCATACAGAAGCTATACCTCAAGCTAATACAGGACATGAGTGTCTGTCAGACCTAAATGACTTATTTAGTTGCACAAAATAGTCCATAAACATGCATGTAAACCATCAAACAACTCTGGAACTATACATCAGTGGAACCCAGGAAACAGCATATAATAAAACTACAACTTTTATCTTATAATCAAATTCTTACTTAAAACTCAGTTTGATTTCTGCAAGTGATTTGCTTCTTATTTCAGAATAGTCCTTAGATCATGCAAACAAACACACTATGATATCGACTCAAGATACGAGTACCCATTTCTCTCTCTAAAAAGAAGGTATATGAGTATCTATCATACAGAACACACGTGCAAAGCACGTGCCTTAGTAGAAGTCTAGGTGGCTTTGGAACAATGGAAGGAAGTAGAAAAGGATCCACACGAAGGGAGCTGGGGCAGTAGAGCAAGGCAGGTTTCGAAGGAATATATACCTGAGGGTCGTCGGCATGTCGCAAAGACGGCGTCGGGAGGCCGCATATTGGCCACAATACCGTAGGGAGGAAAAAGGGGGTCGGAGGCCCTCCCGAGCCGGCGCTCTCTCGGAGAGAACGACACGGCCGCCGATCGGGACGCACGGGCAGCCATTGGTCTCCTCCCTCGCCGCCGATGACAGCATGAACGATGCACCTACACCCCTTCCCCGGTCGAGGTTGTCCGGTCGGATTTGTGACCAACTGTGAGCTGAGAGAAAGTGTGGCCACCTATGTGTTGCTTAGATCTGGAGAGCATGAGTGAGTGAACGAGAGGAACCCTAGTAAAGCAAGCTCTATGGCTCCTGCTTTTATATATAGTTGAGTGATTTTGTTGTACCAGCTTCAAAAAATGCGCTCCTACGTGTACCCGCGAGTGGGTGTGAGAGAACTAGTGCGTGCGTGCACCGCTTCTCTTCATGAGAATACAATATACTATGCCCAAAGAACATTCGCCGCAAGAGTAATAGTACAAGTGTGTGACGTGTGAGCTAAAATAAAATGTGTGCGTCGTCTTTTGTTTTTTAGAAGTTCTGAGGGTAGGGTGTGAAGAGCACATATATGCGTGACGTGTACCTGCAGATAGACGGTGGGTGCGACGTGCGAGTCTGCGAGAGGACTCGGGAGAGTCGTGACTCGTGAGGGTGCGTGTGCGTGAGAGAGAGGGGGGCACGTATCAATGCAATGCATGTTTCCGTAAATCATTATCCGACAAACATTTGCCAGAAGCCTTTTCCCGACGAACGCCGTAAGGACCATTAGATTGGCATCCGACAGTGTCAGTTTTGCCATGTCATTTAACAGAACAGCCACTCCTCCTACACACAAATCTTCCACGTGAGTGTTAGCAACTGCCGTATGCTCCCTCCGTTTCGAAATGCGGTGCATATAGCTTTATTGAAAATTCGAACCTCGCAAACTTTTACCGAGTTTTCGTGTACCAAATTGCACATGTAGAATACCATGTATATATCATTTCATTCATCCTCGAGAGGTAACTATAAAGTTGAGTGAGGAGTCTACAAAGAAAGACCATCGTATCACCCGCAACAATTTCAAGCATCCTTTAGTGTCGAGGAATATCATAGGAACTCTATATGATATGATTTTTATAGGATTTTTCCTTTAGAGCCAATTGGTTCATAGGAATAGATTCATATACTCCACATTTCAAAGGAAATAAACATGATATCATTTCTATAGCTTTAGAGCCACTTGGTTCATATGAATGGATTCCTATACTCCCTTAATTTCAAAGGAAAATAAACATTAGCGTATATTCAATAGAAAAGTTCCTATGATATGAACCAAATTACATCTCTAATCCCTCCTCATAGGAATTGAGAAACATATCATCTCTAGATTCAATAGAAAAGTTCCTATGATGTGAACCAAATGACATCTCTTTTCCAATCCCTACTCATAGGAATTGAGATGCTCCATGTCATCTCTTTCCCTACAACTTCCATGTATACATCTTCTATTCCTAAATAGATAGTACAACCCACTAGTAGCTTTTTTCCAAAACATGCAACTATGGCACAAGAACTATATAGTGTGCCAATAACTTTGAAAGATGGTCGCTGGATGAAGCTAACCCGACAGTGCAGAGATAGGCAAATCCAAGCACTACTGGCCGTTGGATATCATCAACATTCCACCAGATCTGCCACATGTACAATTTAGGAGACTCCATGGTTGAACTTAAGCACAATGCACAAACCTCAAAACACAAGCACTTCTCCTTTCTTCTAGAATCTTCTGTATCATAATTAATTATTATTTTATAATGAATTGCCATTATTTGTTTTTTTACTTTATGATTTACTCCCTCCATTCCAAAATAGATGACCCAACTTTGCACTAACTTTGTAAAAAGTTAGTGCAAAGTTGGGTCATCTATTTTGGAACGGAGGGAGTACAATGCACAACCCCATGAATCTTAACGTTTTTATAAAACTTATTGATTTTGAATGAGATGAACTATAAGAACTAAACGAACATCTTCATCATGCATACATGACTCAAAGATTTACATGCTATAGTGTGTATTTATTCATAATTTGGTTTTGAAATCTCATGCGTTCAACACATGTGTACCTTACTAGTTTTGAGTAGAGTAGCAAATTTCACGCGGCCCCGGGTATATCAAAATGCAGGGCCCATGCATCATTGCCTTTCGATCGAACCTATGTCCACAATTTTTTGTACGTACTATATCTCCACTGGTCCCCGAATCCAAAATGCTGCCTCGTTCCTGTAAAACCAAGCGGCCCACACATATTTAAGGCGTCGGCTCGAACCCGTTTACTATGACGTGGCCTCGCATGCCATAGTACTCCTACAAACCCTACCACCGCACTTATCATCAGTTTTCTTCAAGAGGACGAGGGAGAAGATGATTTGTAGTGGAGGTGCTTTCAAAAAAAGGATATGTAGTGGAGACCCCTACCCTAGGGTGCCCTAGGTAGCTGCCGCACGCATCATTGTTTTCTCTTTTCTTTATGCTCGTGTGCCCTAGAGTGAAATGATGGTTGCTTTGTCCGTCCAGCTTAATGCGGGAAAGGTGGGGCTTTCTGATTTGACCCTTCGTCGCTCATTTTCTACTATTGTGGCGCTACGACCGGGGTGCCTCCAATTCCAACCGCTGCTCCGAACTGTAATTTGGTGCATCGCACGTGGAACAAGACGGTGGATGAGCCACATGTCGGCCAAAGGGGTCCTGCTAAGTGTGTTGCCATTTCGTGTGTGGACTGACCCTTCTTGAGTTGCTACGCCAACACGAGAGGAGCAGCCTACCACTTGGTTTTGCTCCTTGGTGAATCCCGACTATATTGATCTAAAAAGATACATGCTAAACTACCCTCTCCATCTTGGTTTTTTTATTTTTAGACGTCTCGGTTTAAAGGTCCTGCACGTAGTTCTAGGTCATCTATTTCACTAACTAAATATGAGTTACTATGTCACAAAAAGTATATCATTGGATTCTTAGGCGGATGTAGTTGTATTTAAAAGTCGAGGGCGGGGCTTTTCCTACACGGTAGGCGGCAGGGCAGTTCCACCTAGTCGGTTCAACAGAGATGCGAGAAGATGAGGGAGTAGGCTGCTGCAAACATAGGGCTGTGTGATTTAACAGCGAGTTACTGCTGGACAGGTGGGGCCCCGTGATTTGACTTTCCATTATCATTTTAACTGCGGCGCTACGACCGGCGTGAGTCGCCCAGATTCCTGACCACCTCCATACAGGTGCCTCTCCCAATGCTCCACCATGTAGTAGAGGCTGGCTCTTGCATGAGAGCCCACTTCTCCTCTTTTTCCTTGCCTCTCTTTCCTCCACATATGCAAAAATGCCATGTAAAGCGCACTATTGTACTTACTTTTACTTGCTCCTACAGGTGCTTAAGCTTGCCACATAGGCATAAAGTCTGATGTGGCAAGTTAATCAAGAAGAGAGAGACTAGTTTGGTGACCCAAGGAAGAAACAGTGCTAAGCGCGTGTACCTAGGTGAAAAGACAATTTTGAGTCTATAGCTAATTAAATGAAGCAAACTTAGCAACACCATTTCATTGGAAGAGGTCACTCCTTGGGAAATGCGATAAATACTCTCGCTTAGCATCGTTTCTTCCTTGAGTACAAAGAAAGAGATAGAGAGGAGTAAAAATACACTTATAGCCAACCTTGTTATAGTATGAGTGACTAAGTGATGACTATGTATGACATGCCAACATCAGATAGCCTAACGCACCGCGTTAAATCTCCAAGGGCACGACCGCGCGAGCGACGTGACGGTCATGGTAGGCGCGACCATGATACAGGCTGCTGGCAGCCCTTGGATCTGAGATCAAACGGTCGCATGCTAAGTTGCTGAAAATTTGCAGAATAACCCTCCAGGATAGGATATTCACCCATAGGTCTAGAATCACGCCATGCAACTGTTCGATCTTAGATCCAAGGGCTCTCGGAAGCCCGTATCATGGGAGAATGGAAAGCCACTACCCTATTGTTTGCACGCTGGCAGTTCGCTCCTACTCGTCCCCGCACGTCCTTCAATACTACGGCGGTTCGCTCCTAGTCGTCCCGTCCATTCACATTACGGCAGTTCCACTAATCCTAACCCTCCTCCCAAATCCATGGCATCCCAAATCTCCACTATGGGTGGTGAGTACAAGGATAGAACCATCACCGGCGATGAGTTCGACGTCATCTACACCCGTTCTTCCGCGACGGTGAAAGGATGCCTTTCTCGCTTCAGACGCATGTTCGAAAACTTAGATGATGAGTGGGTCACTGGCTAGATGTTGAGTACACCATAGTCCTGGGACGAGAGAAAGATCTACAGGACGAAGAGAGGAAGAAGCCTACTTGATCCAGGTTTGCGTACATAACGTTTGCTTGGTCTACCAATATGCCATGTCGACGTTGAGTGCCAGGATTTTAAGAACTTCCTCAAGGACAAAACAGTGAAATTCGTTACTGTAGACTTTACGAATGACAAAGAAGTCCTGGGTCGGATAGGCCTCGTTGTAGGCAACCCCTTCGACCTCCAGAAGAATTGGCTGGTGCCCTCTCGTCAGCCTTCAATGCTGACCCTGGTAGGAGCCATGGTTCATCCTTCGTACGGTAAACTGGAGAAACCTCCATACACGTTTCATCGTCATGCATGGCAGCGGAATGTACTAGATATAGACCACATCCACTACGCTACAATGGATGGCTACCTTTGTTTCACTATCTACAAGGGTTGGATGAAGAGCAACACCCAAGTGTGCGGTTCAAGCAAAGAAGTATCGGCCAAGAGGAATAGGGACAAGGATGAAGTCGAGGACGTGGACGAGGACTCCGAGTAAGGTGGCAGTGTCATTGCTCATGGTGGTTCTAAACTTCTAATGCAGTGTCTACCGGATTAGTTGCATAGTTTAATTTCAGGTGTGCTTAGTTTAATTTGAGGGGTGTGTTGTGCTGAGCCCCCAGCAGAACTATGTTATGTTTCTTCTTGTTACTTTAACTCTTCAGTATGTACATACTACTATTATTACTTTAATAGAAGTTAGCACCCCAATTAAGCACGTAATAGCTTTTTTAATAGCACTATATGCATAATTTGGCGACGAGCGCTCTCTATATGTACCACCTTTTTTTTCAATTTCATTTTTTTCTCCATGGCGCAATCCATCGATAGTACTACTATACAAAACTATACATTTTTAAAAGGCTAGAGTACTGTTCATCACATATATAGCCAGTTAAATTCTCAACCTAGAACGACGTGCATGCCATGTATTAAACCGATACGGAGGAAGTATAGTAAAAATGAGGTGATTTTACCGAGCGATCGGTGGGGGAGCATGGCCTGTCATGCGGTCCCACGTGTCATGATGTACCAAGGCGATGCGCGTGTCCCTCTTGAGGCAGAAGCAATACTAGTACGTGGTTTGAGATGATGGCGAACCGAAGTGTGAAATAATGGTTGCTCGTCTGTCTGGGAAAGTGCGGCATTGTGATTTGACATCTCATTGCTCATTACTACTATTGGGCCGGTACGAGTGGGGTGCGTCCCCCCTGCTATTCTGCACTGTTATTTGGTGCTTGACACATCGACCCGGTTGCTATATGTCCCACATGTCGGCGACAGGAAGTACATAATTCATGAAATGGAGCATCGACGGAGGAGTATACTACAGAATTCATGAAAGGGAGCAACTTAGTTTTTGAAAAATCTGTTTTTACGGAGTACGTACCCACTAGGGTTTATAGGGCTCATCTAAAAAACATTCGTTTTTCCGTTTGATGTGTCTCAGTTCTACTATACTAGTAGTAGTACCATTACATGTTGGATTTCGAGGTGCGTTAGATCACCCGGCGCAAGCAGTGTCAAGAGGAAACTAACGAATGCATGTACAAGTTCATGGAAATTTAGTGGTCATTCATGCATTCGTTCTAATTAATGCCTCGGTAAACATAACTTCTTGAGAAAAACGAGCGTACTAATTACTTGTGCAAACTACGAAATTAATTCGACCACTCACCGTCTACCTTGGTTGGAGAGCTTTTGAAATTGAGCCATAAACTGGAAAGGAGGGAGTAGTAACTTTTGTCTCGATTACTATTTGTGGCCTTGTATAAATGCAAAATGTATTTTTTTATAGTGGCCTTGTATAAGTAAATGGAGGGAGTACTAACCAAAGTACATAGTAGGGACGAGGAGTAAACGGAGGGAGTAGTAAAATTTTCTCCTCGTGCTGCAAGCCACCGCGCGCGTGGGCGAGGGAGCGGGCGTAAGGCGTAGTAAGCAAGCTTCACCTCATCCTGCGAGCCACCGCGCCCGTGGGCAGGGGAGACGACATACTAAGAAAGCTTCTCCTCGTTCTGCGTGTTGATGGGACACATCAAAAGTACTCCAGTGTATAGAGCCTTGCCTCTAAGGTAGGCCCCACATGGTTTGCCTCTTTTTTTAATTTAACATAACGCGTCAAGTCACAATTTGTTTGTTCACCCGTGGTAGATGATCCTCCCTCCACCAAGTGGACAACCAGTACACAAGCCAAATTACCATGTGGGCTGCCTTTTTCGTACAGAAATGAGCTCCATCGTGTACCCGCGCGGGTGTGGTTGGGAAAGAGACGGGAGTACGTGCGCCGTGCGTGCACCTCTTCTCTTCGTGCACGTCCCCCACCTACGTGGGTGTGTGTGAGAGAGATACAAACCTAGACATGATGCGCTGTCCATCCCATGCCTCCGCCCAGTCCGACCACCAGTCACCACCACGCCCCACTCCTCCTCACCTTATCTCTCATCTTTCTCCCTCCATTTTTATATACAAGGGGCCACAGTCAAAATTACAATTTGCAGATATACAAGGCCACTAACACTAATCGATGCAATATTAATGGTGTTTGCCTCGTGCTACTAGCAAAGGAGGATATTAATTATCCCTTGCATGCATGCGGGAGTTTGTAAAAAAATGCATCTTGATGTTCCGTGCAATGCACGGGCATCTTGCTAGTCCATGAAAACAACACATGGCAAAATTCCACGGTGAACGAGGGATTTGAATCTTTTCTGGAGGGGCTGTTTGGATCTTGCCCGGGGTAGCCAAAATATTGGCGACCCTTTTGTCCACCAGTGCCTTTGCCACCGATGAACGAGGAATGGCTCGGGTGCTCATGCTGTCATGCATCCTCCAGCGCGCACGTTGGAGACGAGCTCGCACGAGCTGTGTTTTTTTGTCCCACAACGCCGCCCGAGCCGCCCGCGGATCGACCGGCGACCCGTAAATTACGCCATCCAACCGTAGCCGCACACATTATGACAGCAACTCAACCAACCGGACGAAATTCACGCAAACACGTAGACAAACTGATATTTCATATAAACAACAACGGAAATCATATGAAATACCGGATTTTCATACAAACATGATGGATTTCATTACATTCAAATGAACTACACGGTGCTAGTTCTGGACAGCACAAGTATATAATACATGGCCTAAATGGTCGCCCGCCGATCGATTTGTGTTCCTCATGTCCTCCAGCACGATCATCGGACTGCCGGGAGCCCCGGAGGTATATGCTTCAGCGCAAAGGAAGGCTCGCTTCCCCACTGCCCAACTGATATCATTGGCTGGTGCCGAAGATGATGGTGGCCGGCACCGGTTCGAGTTCATCACCGGCCACTACTTCGCCATCGCCGGAACCGGGTCGAGTTTATCCTAGCATTCCCCTCTTCCGTGGAGCCCATGCGGGGTCGATGAAGGTCCTTGCAAAAAAAGGATCTAGCAAGACACCTGCTGTGTACGCTGGCGTCACCTCCGTGGTAGCCTTCATGGGACCCAAGCGACGGCGGCCTCCCGTGTTCTACTTCTCCTCGATGATGGCGGCGGACGCGGAGGCGCTGGCCACCGACTCATCGCTCTCCACGCACCCGGCTTCTATCGCTGCTTGCATGGCGCGGCCGCCGGCATGGGAGTCTCGGCCAGAAAAACGGGAGACACGATACGAGGCGGCAGCGTGGACGGCAGCAATGACGCTCGTGCGCCGCTCCTCGTCGAGCTGGCCTGGAGCGGCGAGTTGCTGAACCGTGCGCCGGCTTGGGGCGGTAACTGGATCCGTCGGGCAAGGGGAGGGAGGTGGATCAGCGAGCTGCATAGCTCGTATCCGGCGGGCTACCCAGCCGGCTTGGATGCGGAATAACTACTCTTCGTAAGCCATTGTAAGAGTGGACAAAATGGTGGAGGAGATAGGGGAGCGGTGGAGGTGTGCGATTCTTGGCCGGCGTTTGGCCTCGTTTAAATAGGAGATTAAATAGATGGCGGACGGGAGGAGCTCGGCCGGCGTTGCGTTTAACACCGGCCCGGTCATGAATGGACGTGTGTCGAGAGTGGGTTTCTCGGCTTCCACATGGGCAGGTTTCATGGAGGCGTTTGAATGCGGCACGGAGGCGTGTTCAGCCGGGCGTGCCGCGAGTGCCGCCCTCGACTCTGACCTAGGACACCGCGCTGTTCTTCCACTGTCATGTGGGCTCTTCGGGTGCATGGCATGCATGTCAGTGACCCAACGCAGGCAGCGCACAGCAGAGGAACCTTTGGTGGGCCAGGGCGGTCAGAAGCGGGCATTTCATAAACCGATGATTGTTCATTAAGTGTGACGTCATCTTTTTCATGTAGATAAGCCTACTATGTTGATAGCCCGTTCGATACGTTGTGATTCATAAAGACCGCTGCAAACATCAATGTTCTGCTTATCATAGATAAGATAGATTAATACCTGTAACAATCCATGTCCTTAACAAAGGGTGCATGCACGTATAGGTTGAACGTGTGTCTTGCATCGTGTGCTGTGTGCATGCAGGTGTGTGAGTGTTGCGTGCGTGCAAGGGTACGTTTCAGTGTTGCATGCATGGGTGTGTACGTGCGTGTGTTTGTGAGTGCATGTGTACGTGTCAGTGTTGCACGCCAGCATGCGTGCGTGTGTACATGTCAGTGTTGCACGCCTACATGCGTGCGTGTCTTGCGTGCGTGCATGTGTACGTGCGGGGTGAGGCTACACGTCAGTCGACTGAATTTTTCATCTCTGGTCATTAGATTTTCCATCCGTTGGATACGAAATCAAGGGCCTCCAGTTTATCATCAAACTCCACCCCCCTGAGCTGCTAGCCACCACCGGCCGAACCGCCAGCCCCCGCCGCCCACAGCCGGCCCGCCCTCCCCGAAACCACTCCCCACCGCCGGTCCGCCGCCGCACCGGCCATCATATAAATTCAACCGTAGCTCAGATTGAAATAATTTATATATGAAAAATCATCAGAAAAATGCAACCTATCCATGTGTACCAGTTTCATGCATGAAAAACCAAGTTATACCTGCTGTATAGGTGAAAACACATGAATGGCATTTATAAGAGCTTATTTTGGAGTTGCATTTGAACCTTTGGTTCAAATGGAACTCAACCAAATGAATGCTAGTTGCATTAGCTGAAAGCTCATCACATACTCAAGCCATGTTCATGCATCATATTGTTGCATATGCTTGTGTTTGATTTTGACACCGTTCCTTCTCGATAGGTCCTGCTTCAGAGACCGATCCAGAGTACCTGTCAGTGGAGCAGTGCCCCCCTGTTGATCTACCAGGCAAGCAAACCCCCTTGTTCATTCTGATACAATCCTACTCTCTCGCTCCTGCTCTCATTTATTGCATTAGGACAACAATGATTCAACTGCTACTTTGTGCTGCGGTAGTTGAACCCATTCCTCTGCATGACCTGTCATTGCCACAGTAACTAGTTGAAACCCACTAGCATGTGTAGGAGTTGATTGAAGCCATTGTTGTGTTCCTACCATGCCATGCTTCCTATTGCTTAGAGTGTGTCAGGTCTGATTCATTGGGAATGAATTGGAGTACAGTGCTATGTTCTGATGTTGAGAGTTAAGCGTGTGAACACGATTTGGTAAAGGTAGCGGTGAGAGGCCATGTAGGAGTACATGGTGGTTTGTCTCACTAGAACCATCCTTAAGCACTGAGTTCTATGTATGTTGTCCAATGACTCGATACTACCACCCATTGGGTTCCGGTAACTCGACCCCTCTCGACTTATTAACCAACTTGATCTCTGTCCAGGAGTCGCAACTAGTTTCTGGTGTTTGTAGGTAGTGTTAGTAGTCTACCAAGTGGCACCCAGCCAGGTGGGCTTGGGACAGACTAGGAACAGTGGCACGATGTACAAAGTGGCACCCGGATGGTGGGCTTGGGAACCCTGGTCACATCGTTTGGGGCCGTGAGCGACACCCCGGCCGGATCTCCTTGCGGATGGAACCCGAATAGGCGATAAACCTGGATGAGAGACTTGTGTGGTTAGTCAGGTCATGGCCGACACCCTCACCAGGCTTCCGCTTGAAGGTTGCCGAGGTACATGATATGTACATGGCGGTAAGTGGCGAGAGCGTGTGTGAAGAAGTACACCCCTGTAGGGTTATCATGATCTATTCGAATAGCTGTGTCCTCGGTGATGGACTTCTTGGATGCTTACGTGGTACATAGACAACTTGAAGTGGATACTCTAAAATGCTCAAGACAAGTGTGAGTGCTATGGATGGCTTTCTCGTAAGAAGACGAGGATGAATCCATAGTAGTGTATTGATGTGGTGATTAGTGGACTCGTGTGCGCTGCCCCACCTCAAAGAAGTTTCTCGTTGTCGTAGAACAGGATAGCCACTGAGTCAAAGCTGGCTTGCTGCAACTAAACCCCACATTACCTTCTTGATACAAATGCATGTATGATAGGATCTGATGTAAGTCTTGCTGAGTACCTTTGTACTCACGTTTGCTTTAATTATGTTTTGCAGGTGAGACATCTGTCTCACTAGTAGTACCGCTTGGACTTCGACGAGTAGCTTGTTACCTCAGCTACGATCTTGTACCTTGGGAGGGACTTGTAGATAGCCAGGCTTCTTAGCCTTTTTCTTTTGTAGTTGTATGTACTCAGACATGTAATGGTTCCGTTTCTTATATGCTCTGAATGATGGGTCATGTGACCCCTGTTTGTATTTAATGCTATGTGGCTCTTCTGGGCCTTTATCTATATGAGTTTGTGTTATGTTGTGATGCCATGTTGTACAACACATACTTGCATGTTATGCGTACATGTGAAATGTATTGCTATGTGTGGGATCCAACAATCCAGTTGTTTATCCTTGGCAGCCTCTCTTATGGGGAAATGTAGTCTAGTGCTTCTTTGAGCCATAGTAGTCTGCTACAGCCCGGTTCACCGGAGTCCTGCTAGCCCAGCACTACTGCTCAGGACACTTTACTGGCCGACATGTATTTCATTTTGTTCATGTGTCTGTCCCTTCGGGGAAATGTCACGCGGTGACCTCCGGAGTCCTGCCTAGCCTGCTACAGCCCGGGTTCCCCGGAGTCCTGTTAGCCCAGTGCTACAGCTGGGATTCACACGCTGCTGACCGACATGCTCGATGTGAATCATGTATGCCTGTCCCCATAGGTTAGTGCCGCTTTGGGTTCATGACTAGCCATGTCGGCCCGGGTTCTCTGTCATATGGGTGCTAGAGACACTATCATATACGTGAGCCAAAAGGCGCAAACGGTCCCGGGCCATGGTAAGGCGACACCCGTGGGAATACCGTGCGTGAGGCCGCAAAGTGATATGAGGTGTTACAGGCTAGATCGGTGTGACTTAGAATCGGGGTCCTGACAGGTTTGGTGTCAGAGCCTGACTGCCTGTAGGATTTCCAAGCCAACCTGGTCGAAGTTGAGTCTAGAAATTCTTTAGCTATACAGGGGAATTGATTTTGGAAGGGAACGTAAGGCTCTTTTTACTCCTTATACCTCATGCCTTCTGATCTAAGTCATCCTATCTTTCCTACGGGGTTAAGGAACTAGGCTTTCTCTTCTGTCTATCAGGATCACGTGTTACTACTCTGTAGTCTCTTAGGATTGGTTGATCTGAGTCATATCCCAGTTCGAGTACCTCCGCTGTAGTCTGTTTAGTAATATCTCAGAACCTTGAGTGATGATGTTGAGTATGGCGCTACCCCTTCTTTTGCAGAATGTCTCATTATGAGCATTTTACTGTCGTTATGCTGCCGGAATTGTCCTAGGGGTTCGAGAGATACTAATTTCTTGTGCTACCTTCTGCATCCTACAGTTGATGTTGACTCCATCCTTGGTTTCATTTCTCAGGATGTCGTCGGCTAACCGAAGTTCTATTGCTCGTAGTCGGAACCATGGAGATGGTAGGGATGAGGATCCTCCCGACCAGTCTTCGTTGGCAGAGTTCATGTTAGAGATGGAGAGGAACAAGCGTGAGTCTAACCGCTTGTTAGCACGTATTGAGGAGAACACCGCACCCCAGTGCAAAGAGTCAGCGACCATCTATCATTTCATTGGTCTGAAACCACCTACCTTCCATCATTCCATTGAACCACTCGATGCAGATGACTGGCTCCGTAGTATCACTATTAAGCTGCATTCTACGAACGTAGCTGAAGGTGACAAGGTCACCTATGTTGCATATCACCACATGGAGAGAACTATGAGGCCATGCTTCCAGCTGGCCAGAGAACCACATGGAGAGATTTCATTAAGGCTTTTCGCGAGCATCACATTCCTCAGGCTCTCATTGACTGCAAGAGAGAAGAGTTCTGTAGTTTCACCCAGAGTAAGATGGCTGTTGATGCTTATAGTAGAGAGTTTGAGAACCTTGCCCTCTATGCTACAGAAGAGGTGTCCACAGACGCCAAGAAGCAGGCTAGGTTCCGGAAGGGTCTCAACCCCAAGTTGCGTCGTGATCCCCACTTGCACCATTGCAATACATTCCAGGCTCTTGTGAACAAGGCCATTAATGCAGAGACAGCTCAACTCACTTACGAGGAGTCTCATAAGCACACCCGTGATTTGGGTTCTTCCTCTGGTTCTACTTCGCAGAAGCGTCGGATTTGGGTTCCGAACTCCGCTCTTCCACCCGGATATTCACCGAGGCCATCTTATGTGGCGCCTCACCCAGTTCAGCAGTATGCTCCACCTAGACCTATTGGTAGACCGCTTGTCAATGCGGGTCCACGTCCTACTTCAGGGACTTGCTTCACATGCGGAGAGCCAGGACACTATGCACGTGACTGCTCCCAAGCCAGTTATGCTCCACCCCAGCCCGAGAAGCCTATTGGCCGAGGTAAGACACCATGCAACATGATCAGTGTCAAGTTAGTTCCCACTGAATGTGGGCGTGTGCATCACGTCTCAGCTAAAGACGCTCATGATGATCCAGATGTCGTTCTTGGTACACTCCTTGTCAACTGTCATCCAGCTTCGGTTCTATTTGATACCGGAGCATCTCATTCCTTCATTTCCGAAATCTATGCCAGCTTGCACAACATATCATTTTGTGATATGCCTTCTCCACTAGTCATTCAAACTCCTGGATCCAAATGGCAAACTTCTAGTGTAAGCCATGGTAATGAAATCCTTGTTGACAGACTTGTATTCCTTGCATCACTTATAGCCCTCAAGTCTACAGATATTAACATCATCTTGGGTATGGACTGGATGAAAGCTCATTATGGCAAGATTGATTGTTACACAAGGTCTGTTCAGCTTACACACCCATCTTGCAAGATAGTCACTGTCTCCACTAGAGTTGCAAAGCGCCAACTCTATTCTCTTAATGCCAACCCTCTTCCTGACCTTGAAGATATCCCGGTAGTCCGTGACTTTCCGGATGTCTTTCCTGAGGAACTGCCAGGTATTCCACCTGACAGAGATGTAGAGTTTGTCATAGATCTTATCCCAGGAACCGCTCCAATCTCTAGGAGACCTTACAAGATGGCACCCTTAGAACTAGCGGAGCTTAAGAAACAACTTGATGAGTCCTTGCAAAAGGGTTTCATCCATCCTAGTTCTTCTCCTTGGGCTTGCCCTGTCCTCTTCGTCAAGAAGAAGGATGGTACGGATCGGATAGTTGTAGATTATCGTCCCGTTAATTTGGTCACGATAAAGAACAAGTATCCGCTCCACGGGATCAATGATCTGTATGATCAGCTCGCTGGATCCTCAGTCTTTTCCAAGATGGATTTGAGGTTAGGCTACCACCAAATCAAGATTAGAAATGGGGACATTCCTAAGACGGCTTTTGTCACTCGTTATGGCCAGTACGAGTACACCATCATGTCCTTTGGTCTAACCAACGCTCCAGCTACATTCTCTCGCTTGATGAACTCGATCTTGATGGAGTACTTAGATAAGTTCGTCGTGGTTTACCTCGATGATATCCTTATTTACTCGAAGAACGAGGAAGAGCATGCCGAACATCTTAGACTTGTGTTAGAAAAACTCAGAGAGCACCACCTTTATGCCAAGTTCTCCAAGTGCGAATTTTGGTTACCAGAAATGACCTATCTCGGCCACGTAATCTCTGGTAAGGGCATTGCTATCAATCCCGAGAGAGTTCAAGCCGTTCTTGAGTGGACTCCACCTAAAACGGTTAAGCAAGTTAGGAGTTTCCTTGGCCTAGCCAGTTATTGTTGCCGCTTTGTTGAGAACTTCTCCAAAGTGGCCAAACCCCTCACGGAACTTCTCAAGAAAGATAAAAAGTTTGAGTGGTCCCCACAGTATGAGTACAGTTTTCAGGAACTGAAAAGACGCCTGACTTCTGATCCCATACTTGTGCCACCGGATTTCACTAAAGAGTTTGTTATCTACTACGACGCCTCACGACAGGGACTAGGTTGCATTCTTATGGAAGATCGCCATGTGATTGCCTATGCATCTTGACAGTTGCATCCACATGAGGAGAATTATCCTACACATGATCTAGAGCTTGCAGCTGTAGTCTATGCACTTAAGACCCGGCGACATTACCTTCTTGGTAATCGTTGCGAGATTTACACTGATCACCAGAGTCTCAAGTCACCCAACCGGATTTGAACCTTAGCCAAAGACATTGGTTGGAGTTGATCTCAGATTACGACTTAGGGATTACCTACACCCCAGGCAAGGGAAATGTCATGGCTGATGCACTAAGTCATAAGTCCTATTGCAACAATCTCATGTTGCAACAGGGCTAACCACTTCTTCATGAGGAGTTAAGTAAGCTTAACCTTCACATTGCTCCTCACGGATTCCTTTCTACCTTGGTGGCGAAACCTACTCTTGTGGATCAGATCATCTCTGCTCAGAAGCAGGATACGGGAATTTCCCGGATCAAGAGAAACATTGACAAGGGAGTTGGTGGCAGTTTCTCCATAGATGATCGAGGTGTTGTTTTCTTTGAGAATCGCTTGGTGGTTCCCAAGAATCAACATCTGCGACAACTGATCCTTAAGGAGGCACATGAATCTCCTCTCACGATTCATCCCGGTAGTACTAAAATGTATTAGGACCTACGCCAGAGGTTCTGGTGGACTAGGATGAAAAGAGAAATCGCTGAGTTCATTGCTAACTGTGACGTTTGTCATCGCATTAAGGCAGAACATCAAAGGCATGCTGGCACCCTTCAGCCTTTAGCTATTCCTAAGTGGAAATGCGATAAAGTTGGTATGGACTTCATCACCGGCTTTCCCAGGACCAAGAGAGGGAATAATGCTATCTTTGTAGTCATTGATCTTCTTTCCAAAGTGGCTCACTTCCTACCTATTCGAGAGAGTATCATTGTTAGTCAACACACTGACTTATATATTTCTCGAATAGTGTCACTTCATGGTGTTTCACTAGAGATCAATTTAGACCGTGGTAGTCTTTTCACCTCTCATTTCTGGGAGAGTTTCCAAACTGCCATGGGCACCCATCTTTCCTTCAGTACCACTTTCCACCCTCAATCAAGTGGTCAGGTGGAAAGGGTCAACCAAATTCTCGAAGACATGCTTAAAGCTTGTGTTATCTCATTCGGCATGGATTGGGAGAAGTGTCTTCCCTTCGCCGAGTTTTCTTATAACAATAGCTACCAATCCAGCCTCAAGAAAGCTCCTTTTGAGGTTCTGTATGGACGAAGATGTCGAACACCTTTGAACTGGTCAGAAAACGGTGAAAGACAATTCCTTGGGCCGGATATGATCCAGGAGGCAGAAGGGCAAGTTCGCATCATTCGTGAGAATTTGAAAACAGCCCAATCTCGTCAAAAGAGCCAGTATGATCGTCGTCATAAGGAAGTGGCTTATGAAGTTGGCGACAAGGCTTACCTTCGGGTTACCCCTTTGAAGGGTACCCATCGTTTCGGTATCAAGGGCAAGTTGGCTCCTCATTACATTGGTCCTTTTTGCATTCTCGCTAAACAAGGAGAGGTTGCCTACCAGTTGGAACTACCCCCACATCTTTCTCGAGTACATGATGTCTTCCACGTCTCCCAACTCGGGCGTTGCTTCTTGGATCCCATACACGGAGTGGACCACGAAACGCTTGATCTCCAAGATAACCTCACTTATCGAGAGTACCCCGTACGCATTCTGGATCAAGCAGAGCGTGTCACTCGACGTCATAACATCAAGTTTCTCAAGGTTCAGTGGTCTCATCATTCCGAGAGAGAAGTTACCTGGGAGCGTGAAGATCGTCTTCGACTTGAGTACCCCACTTTCTTTCCGTCGACTCCTGAATCTCGGGACGAGATTTTTTCGAGTGAGGGCGAGTTGTCACATCCCTAGTTCTGGTATGACCTAGGCTAGCCTTCATGTTTGCATCATGTTTAAATTTCATTTAAATTTGAAATGGGGATTTGTGAAACCCTCAGAATCATTTCTGGAAATGACCCAGATAAAAATTTCTCCAAAAAGGTCCAAGAAAATGTTCATGTTGCTCTCTAAAAATATTGACACAGATAAAAATCAAACCAATATTTTTAGGAGCTCATAAGTATTTATTTTGGGCATTTGGAATTAATGCAGTAATTATTTGCTTTGGATATATATTGTTATATATATACAATATTGTTCAAAAATTGTGCTAGTTGATGAGGAGCTCTGGTATAACACCACTAGCTCCTGCAAAAATTGGCACAAGGAAATAAAATGATTTAGTATTTTTATTAAATCAAAACAAATGTCAGAAAATAGAAAACAAAAACAAAATAGAAAAAAGAGGAACTACCTGGACTTACCTGGGCCACTTGCTGGCCTGGCACTATGCAGCCAACCGGCCCAGCCGTGCGACCCAGCTGGCCCAGCTCGCCTCCTCCTCTGTCTTCTTCCTCGAGCCTACTAGCACTGTGCGTGTCGCGCGCGCGCTCGCCCACGGCCACGTCTCCCGCCACCTCCTGCTTCTCCCTCTTGACGCCCTGGACGCCTGGACGTCACCACGACGCCCCGCACCTCTCTCCCTCTCTCTTGTTTCTCCCCCCCTCCCCTGGTCTCTCTCCCGCGCATGACCGAACGCTGCCATCGCCGCCGCTCGCCATTGTCACGCTCACCGCCTCCCCCTCGCCCTCTTGTCGTACCCACGAGCTCCGTGCCGTTGCCCTGCATCGTCTCCCTCAGCCACGCAAGCCGGAGCACCCCGAGGAGCCGCCATTACCGTCATCTTCACCTCCGGCCGCCCGAGATTGTCGTCGATGTTCTGCCCGCGCCGGACCTCCCCCGAGCTCGCTGACGCCTCCGCCGGATCCTCTGTGAGCCACTGCATCGATCCCCCCTCTCCCCTAGCTCGTTTCCTTCCTCTAACAACGATGTCATCGGAGCCAAGAGCTCTTCGCCGCCGTTCATGTCGCCGTCATGGCCACTGTCACCTAGGGCCGCGACCAAGCACACCACCGTGCTCAGTGCAACGCCAGGACCCCAAAACCCTCACCTGTTGCTCCTGCCGTGTACCGTAGCCCCTTCTCCCCTCCCCGCCGAACTCCGGCCGCCGCCCAAGTGGTCGCCACTGTTGATTTAGGCCATCTCCGGTGAAACGGAGGGCACTAGTGGATGCGCGCGAGCACCAGCTCCTCGGAGATGGTCTCCACGGCCCATTTGGTTGCCGGAGACGCGATCCCGAGCCCCTCCGCCGCGTTCGGCCTCGCCGGCGGCTAAACGCAGGCGGGTTGGCTGGGTTTAACCCCCCCCCCAGTTGACCAGATTTGACCGTATGGGTCAATGACATATGGGGCTCGACCTGTCAGGTGATTAGCTTAAGGCTAATCACCATTTTACTAAACCTGACACTGACAGTGGGCCCCAGTGCCACTAACACTATAATTAGGATAAACTAACCCCCTGCTTAACCTGTTACACTGACGTGTGGAGCCCACAAGTCAGGTTTGACCCCAGTCAGCGCTGTTGACTTGCTGATGCAAGCATGACGCAGTGCTGACGCAGTTATTTCTTTTCTGGTTTAAATTAAATCAGGAAATTCTAGAAAATGATATAAACTTCAAAATTTCATATAAATTCAACCGTAGCTCAGATTGAAATAATTTATATATGAAAAATCATCAGAAAAATGCAACCTATCCATCTGTACTAGTTTCATGCATGAAAAACCAAGTTATACCTGCTGTGTAGGTGAAAACACATGAATGTCATTTATAAGAGCTTATTTTGGAGTTGCATTTGAACCTTTGGTTCAAATGGACCTCAACCAAATGAATGCTAGTTGCATTAGCTCAAAGCACATCACATACTCATGCCATGTTCATGCATCATATTGTTGCATATGCTTGTGTTTGATTTCGACACCGTTCCTTCTTGATAGGTCCTGCTCCGGAGACCGATCCAGAGTACCTGTCAGTGGAGCAGTGCCCCCTGTTGATCTACCAGGCGAGCAAACCCCCTTGTTCATTCTGATATAATCCTACTCTCTTGCTCCTGCGCTCATTTATTGCATTAGGACAACAACGATTCAACTGCTACTTTGTGCTACGGTAGTTGAACCCATTCCTCTGCATGACCTGTCATTGCCACAGTAACTAGTTGAAACCCACTAGCATGTGTAGGAGTTGATTGAAGCCATTGTTGTGTTCCTACCATGCCATGCTTCCTATTGCTTAGAGTGTGTCAGGTCTGATTCATTGGGAATGAATTGGAGTACAGTGCTATGTTCTGATGTTGAGAGTTAAGCGTGTGATCACGATTTGGTAAAGGTAGCGGTGAGAGGCCATGTAGGAGTACATGGTGGGTTGTCTCACTAGAACCGTCCTTAAACACTGAGTTCTATGTATGTTTTCCAATGACTCGATACTACCACACATTGGGTTCCGGTAACTCGACCCCTCTCGACTTATTAACCAACTTGATCTCTGTCCAGGAGTCGCAACTAGTTTCTGGTGTTTGTAGGTAGTGTTAGTAGTCTACCAAGTGGCACCCGGCCAGGTGGGCTTGGGACAGACTAGGCACAGTGGCATGGTGTACGAAGTGGCACCCGGATGGTGGGCTTGGGAACCCTGGTCACATCGTTTGGGGTCGTGAGCGACACCCCGGCCAGATCTCCTTGCGGATGGAACCCGCATAGGCGATAAACCTGGATGAGAGACTTGTGTGGTTAGTCAGGTCATGGCCGACACCCTCGCCAGGCTTCCGCTTGAAGGTTGCCGAGGTACATGATATGTACATGGCGGGAAGTGGCGAGAGCGTGTGTGAAGAAGTAAACCCCTGTAGGGTTATCATGATCTATTCGAATAGCCGTGTCCTCGGTTATGGATTTCTTGGATGCTTACGTGGTACATAGACAACTTGAAGTGGATACTCTAAAATGCTCAACACAAGTGTGAGTGCTATGGATGGATTTCTCGTAAGAAGACGAGGATGAATCCATAGTAGTGTATTGATGTGGTGATTAGTGGACTCGTGTGCGCTGCCCCACCTCAAAGAAGTTTCTCGTTGTCGTAGACCAGGATAGCCACTGAGTCAAAGCTGGCTTGCTGCAACTAAACCCCACATTACCTTCTTGATACAAATGCATGTATGATAGGATCTGATGTAAGTCTTGCTGAGTACCTTTGTACTCACGTTTCCTTTAATTATGTTTTGCAGGTGAGACATCTGTCTCACTAGTAGTACCGCTTGGACTTTGACGAGTAGCTTGTTACCTCAGCTACGATCTTGTACCTTGGGAGGGACTTGTAGATAGTCAGGCTTCTTAGCCTTTTTCTTTTGTAGTTATCTATACTCAGACATGTAATGCTTCCATTGCTTGTATGCTCTGAATGATGGGTCATGTGACCCCTGTTTGTATTTAATGCTATGTGGCTCTTCTAGGCCTTTATCTATATGAGTTTGCGTTATGTTGTGATGACATGTTGTACATCACATACTTGCATGTTATGCGTACGTGTGACGTGTATTGCTATGTGTGGGATCCGACAATCTAGTTGTTTATCCTTGGCAGCCTCTCTTACGGGGAAATGTAGTCTAGTGCTTCTTTGAGCCATAGTAGTCCGCTACAGCCCGGTTCACCGGAGTCCTACTAGCCCAGCACTACTGCTCAGGACACTTGACTGGCCGGCATGTGTTTCATTTCGTTCCTGTGTCTGTCCCTTCGGGGAAATGTCACGCGGTGACCTCCAGAGTCCTGCCTAGCCTGCTACAGCCCAGGTTCCCCGGAGTCCTGTTAGCCCAGTGCTACCGCCCGGATTCACACGCTGCTGACCGACATGCTCGATGTGAATCATGTATGCCCGTCCCCATAGGTTAGTGCTGCTTTGGGTTCACAACTAGCCATGTCGTCCCGGGTTCTCTGTCATATGGATGCTAGCGACAATATCATATACGTGAGCCAAAAGGCACAAACGGTCTCGGGCCATGGTAAGGCGACACCCGTGGGAATACCGTGCATGAGGCCGCAAAGTGATATGAGGTGTTACAGGCTAGATTGGTGTGACTTAGAATTGGGGTCTGGACACCTTTAATAGACCGAAAGTGAGATTGGGCCCTGATTGTGCCAAATAACCCACTAGACTTTAACAGGCTGAAATTCGGACGGGCCGTAAATGCGCCGACCTAATACACAGGCCTTTAACAGGCCAGAACTTCTGTCGGGCTAGATTATCGTCATTTTTATATGGGACGTTAATGGGCCCGATATGACGTTGGGCCACATATGGCCCATGGTTTACGTCCGGCGTTAACAGGCCGAAAATGACAACAGGCTGAAAGTGGCCCAAAGCTATAGTGGGCCTCTAACAGGCCGAATGTCAGACATGGCCGAATATGACCCAAATCCTTCACGGTCGTTTATGGGCCAAAAGTTTTGATGGCCTTTAAATGGGCCCAAATGAAGCCAGACCTTTGACAGGCCGGAAATACATCGGGCCGTAATTCGGCCCAATTACTTAGCACATTGTTAACGGGCCAGAAGTGACCATGGGCTGCGTTGATGACAAGTTTAGGATAGACTGTTGATGGGCCGATTTGACAGAGAATGTTGGGCCTTTAGCTGGCCGGCCCATTATGATTGGCAGAATCTTGTGGGCCTTTAGCTGGGCCGGCCCATTGTGGTCTGCAAAATCTTGTGGGCCTTTAGCTGGGTCGGCCCATTATGGTCTGGAAAATCGTGTGGGCCTTTAGCTGGGCCGGCCCATTATGGTCCGCTAAATTTTGTGGGCCTTTAGCTGGGCCGACCCATTATGGTCCGCTAAATCTCATGGGCCTTCGGTTGGGCCGGCCCATTTAATCTTTGTGGGCCACTTTTGGGCCGGTCCACGTGTCAACATATCATAGGCCCATCTTGACCGTTGGATGGGTGACACCTGTGCCAACGCGGAGCTGACGCGTGGATCTGTCAACCAATGAGAATTTTACACATGGAAAATCGGCATTGGTCGTGGCTGTTAACGGGTTATCGGATCCAAAATCCGACCCGATAGCTTAACAGCGTTCCGTTACGGTGGATGCCACGTGTCGGTCACCCTTGACGAAAGCACTTCTGTGACGCGCGATTTATCATCTTGGAAGTGGACACTTCCGTGATGATAATTTTGGCAATGTCATGGAACACTTCTACGACATCACAGGTATGACTATCTTGATTCTGTCATAAATTTGTCATGATGTACATGCATGACAGAAAACGCGACCTACTATGAAAAACATGTATCATCACGGAAGTGTATTTTTTGTAGTGATTACAACTCGATACTAGAACAAAGATATGACTCTATATGAATGCCTCCGGCGGTGTATCGGGATGTGCAATGATCTAGCATAGCAATGACATCAAAAAATAGATAAGCCATGAAAACATCATGCTAGCTATCTTACGATCATGCAAAGCAATATGACAATGATGCTCAAGTCATGTATATGATGATGATGGAAGTTGCATGGCAATATATCTCGGAATGACTATGGAAATGCCATGATAGGTAGGTATAGTGGCTGTTTTGAGGAATGTATATGGTGGGTTTATGGTACCGGCGAAAGTTGCGCGATACTAGAGAGGCTAGCAATGATGGAAGGGTGAGAGTGCGTATAATCCATGGACTCAACATTAGTCATAAAGAACTCACATACTTATTGCAAAAGTTTATTAGCCCTCAAAGCAAAGTACTACTACGCATGCCCCTAGGGGGATAGATTGGTAGGAAAAGACCATCGCTCGTCCCCGACCGCCACTCATAAGGAAGACAATCAATAAATACCTCATGCTCCGACTTCGTTACATAACGGTTCACCATACGTGCATGCTACGGGAATCACAAACCTCAACACAAGTATTTATACTAATCCACAACTACCCACTACCATGACTCTAATATCACCATCTTTATATCGCAAAACTATTGCAAAGAATCAAACATATCATATTCAACAATCTACAAGTTTTATGTAGGATTTTATGACTAACCATGTGAATGACCAATTCCTGTCATCTCTCTAAATAGATATAAGTGAAGCAAGAGAGTTTAATTCTTTCTACAAAATATATTCACACTCTCTAACAAATATAAGTGAAGCAAAAGAGCATTTTAGAAATGGCGGTTTTCTATGTAAAGAGAAACATGCAATCCAAACTTCAAATGATATAAGCAAAGCACATGAAGCATTCTATAAAGCCATACTCAAAAGATATAAGTGAAGTGCATAGAGCATTATATAAATCAACCAAGGACTATCTCATACCAGCTTGGTGCATGAAAGAAAAATGAAAACTAAATGCAAAAGACGCTTCAAGATTGCACATATCACATGAACGAAACGAATCCGAAAACATACCGATACTTGTTGAAGAAAGAGTGGATGCCTTCCGGGGCATCCCCAAGCTTAGACGCTTGAGTCTCCTTGAATATTTACTTGTGGTGCCTCGGGCATCCACAAGCTTGAGCTCTTTCCTCTCTTCCTTCTTCTCACATCGAGACCTTCTCGATCAGCGAACACTTCATCCACACAAAACTTCAACAGAAAACTCGGTAAGATCCATTAGAATAATAAAGCAAATCACTACTCTAAGTACTGTTGCAAACCAATTCATATTTTTTTTGAATTGCTACTGTAATATAACTTTTCCATGGCTTAATCCACTGATATAAATCGAAAGTTTCATCAAAACAAGCAAACTATGCATCAAAAACAGAATCTGTCTAAAACAGAATAGTTTGTAATAATCTGAACATTCACCATACTTCGGGTAAACCAAAAATTATACAAAAATTAGGAAAAAATAAAAATTTGTATAGAAATACAGTGTAAAAAGTTTCAGATCCATTTGACATTCCAGTAAAAAATGTAAAATCGCGCACTATAGTCAAAGTTTCTATCCTGCACCGTACAAACCAACAGGCAAAGTAAGCATCCTAAAGGCAAATCTTGGCACATTATTTTTATTTTTAAACTATATAAAAGCACACAACAGAAATAAATGACTCTCTAAAACTTCCGTGTTGTCTCCCTGGCAGCGCTTTCTTTAAAGCCATTAAGCTAGGCATATGGTGCTCAAGTAATGAATCCACCCGGATCCCAAGGTATATCAAAGCCAATTTTAATTAGCAATGATTTGGCATTTAATAGTGAGCACAAGGTAGCATATATCATGTAATTACGAAATCTAACTCTCTTTCTATGCATCGGCATTCCATAAAAGAACAATTCATGCACACAAAGTAAAGGACAAAGCATAGTATAAACATATTCTTGCAATTTTATCATGTGGGAAGCATATAGAGGTGGAGATATAGTTCCTCTCTCATTATAATTGCAAGTAGGAGCAGAAAGCACATGCATATTATATTCATAAAAATCATCATGTGTAATGATAAAAGGCAACCCATCAATATAATCCTTAATAACGGCAAACTTCTCCGATATAGTGTAGTTGGGAGAATTCAAAAAGATAATAGGACTATCATGCGTGGGTGCAATAGCAACAATTTCATGTTTAACATAAGGAACTATAGCAAGTTCATCTCCATAAGCATAATTCATATTGGCATCTTGGCCACAAGCATAGCAAGCATCATCAAAAAGGGATATTTCAAAAGAATCAACGGGATCATAGCAATTATCATAGCATTCATCCTTCGGTAAGCATGATGGGGAATTAAACAATGTATGAGTTGAAGAGTTACTCTCATTAGAAGGTGGGCATGGGTGATCAATCCGCTCTTCCTCCTTTTGTTCTTCGCTCTCCTCCTCATCTTTTTCATCCAATGAGCTTACAGTTTCATCAATTTCTTCTTCCATAGACTCCTGCAAAATATTAGTCTCTTCTTGGACAGTGGAGTAGTCCTCACAATATGGTTCAACATAGGCATTAGAAGCATAATTATCATAACACTATTTAAGTATGGAAAAAAATTCAGATTTGTAAAGAGTAGCACCATACTTTTCAATCAAATAAGCAATTTCGTAAGCACCCTTAAAAGCAACAAATTCTTCAATTTGTTGAACATCATAGTAACTATAAACACATTTAGCATACGAAGATACGATTCCATTATCACTAAACTCACATTGATAGGGAAGGTGTTTCTTAGGGTTTTTAGAACAATAAGTAAAATCGTATATTTCACATAAATTCCAAGCATAGCCTTGCAAACGATGAATTTGACCCAATAGAAATTTCCCTTTTTCATATATTCGGTGTCGCACATAACAAGCATGCTCATCTAAAGATTTGCCCTCAACTAAGCTAGTTGGGGTTTCAGCACGAGCACATATGGATCGAAGATGATCCAAGTAATAAGCTTCAACAGTGTGATATATTTTGAGTGGCTCTTCAACCATTGGTTCAGTAGGTACAAATAATTGTTTTTGGTATTTTGCGTTTCCTACCCATAACTAAAGATAGAAAAAAACTAAGAACAACAAATAAAAATTACTTAGTGATAAAGAAAACAAGCACACACGAGAATATTCACCCCACGCTATTGCTCCCTGGCAACGGCACCAGAAAAAGGTCTTGATAACCCACAAGTATAGGGGATCGCAAAATTTTTCGATAAGTAAGAGTGTCGAACCCAACCAGGAGCTAAAGGCAGACCAAATATTCCCTCAAGTTCTATCGACCACCGATACAACTCAAAGCACGCTTGATGTTCGCTTTACCTAGAACAAGTATGAAACAAGAAGTACTTTGTAGGTGTTGTTGGATAGGTTTGCAAGATAATAAAGATTACGTAAATAAAAAGTAGGGTCTGTTTAGGTAAATACACAACTAAGTTAGTTTTAGTAAAGAGCTTTTCGTTATGAGAAAGTTATTTGTCCCTAGGCAATCGATAACTAGACCGGTAATCATTATTGCAATTTTATATGAGGGAGAGGCATAAGCTAACATACTTTCTCTACTTGGATCATATGCACTTATGATTGGAACTCTAGCAAGCATCCGCAAATACTAAAGATCATTAAGGTAAAACCCAACCATAGCATTAAAGCATCAAGTCCTCTTTATCCCATACTCAACAACCCCTTACTCTGGTTTGTGTTTCAGTCACTCACGCAACTCACTATAAGCGAATCATGAACGTATTGCAACACCCTACAGCGGGGATCCTTCACGCTTGCGCGACACGGAGAGCACCATAGGACACCGCCAATAATAAAACATGCAACTCAAACCATCTTTATCATCAAATATCCCATAGGACAAAATAGACCTACTCAAACATCATAGGATAGCCATACATCATTGGGAAATAATATATAGCGTTGAGAACCATGTTTAAGTAGAGATTACAGTGGGTAAGAGAGAGGTTACACCACTGCATAGAGGGGGAAGAGTTGGTGATGATGGTGGTAAAGTTGTTGGTGAAGATTGCGGTGATGATGATGGCCCCTGGTGGCCCTCCGGCGCCACCAGAAGCGAGGGGGAGAGAGCCCCCTCCTTCTTCTTCTACCTTGACCTCCTCCCTAGATGGGAGAAGGGTTTACCCTCTGGTCCATGGCCTCCATGGCACGGGAGGGGCGATAGCCCCTCCGAGATTGGATCTATCTCTCTGTCTCTCTCTGTTTCTGCGTTCTCAGATTCTACCCTTTAACCGTTTCTTATATTCCCGGAGATCCGTAACTCCGATTGGGCTGAAATTTTAACATGATCTCTATCCGGATATTAGATTTCTTGCGGCGAATGAAGGGCACCAGCCGCCTGACGGGGTGGCCACAAGGGTCAGGGGCGCGCTTGCCCCCCTGGGGCGCGCCCACTGCCTCGTGGGCCCCTTGAGCATCGTCTCGCGTGGATTTTTCTTCCCAAAAATCATATATATTCCAAAAAAATCTCCGTCAGTTTTTATTCCATTTGGACTCCGTTTGATATGGATATTCTGTGAAACAAAAAGCATGCAACAAACATGAACTGGCACTGGGCACTGGATCAATATGTTAGTCCAAAAAATACTATAAAAAGTTGCCAAAAGTATATGAAAGTTGTAGAATATTGGCATGGAACAATCAAAAATTATTGATACGACAGAGACGTATCAGATTTTCATGGTGTGAGGACAGTGGATACATAGTATACCGGTTTCTGAGGTGGGAACTTGTGTCCGTCCTTCTCTCGTTCAATGACGAGCACTGCACTCACCACCTGCTGTGTTGCAGAGATGTATAATAACATCGGTTTGCCGATGTTTGGCGCTGCTAGGATTGGGTTGCTCGCTAAAAGAGCCTTTATTTCCTCCAGCCCGACCGTTGCCGCTTCCGTCCACTCGAAGTGGTCGGTACGTCGGAGAAGGCGATAAAGTGGCAATGTTTTTTCTCCTAGTCTGGAGATAAAGCGGCTTAAAGCTGCCACGCATCCGGCTAGTTTTTGAACCTGTTTAAGGTCTATTGGTGTAGCCAATTGTGATAAAGCTCGGATTTTGGCTGGATTTGCCTCAATTCCTCTATTGGAGACGATGAAGCCCATCAGTTTTCCAGCGGGGACGCCGAAAACACACTTTTCCGGATTGAGCTTGATGTCATATGTCCGGAGGTTGTCGAATGTGGGACGCATGTCGTCTATTAACGACTCGACGTGCTTAGTCTTGATGACGACGTCATCCACATATGCTTCAACTATCTTGCCAATTTGTTTCTCTAGGCATGTTTGAATCATACGTTGGTAGGTGGCGCCGGCATTTTTAAGCCCGAAGGGCATAGTGTGGAAGCAAAAAGGCCCGTATGGGGTGATGAATGCCGTTGCGGCTTGATCAGACTCCTTCATTTTGATTTGATGGTATCCGGAGTATGCGTCGAGGAAACACAGTGAGTCGTGTCCTGAAGTAGCATCAATAATCTGATCGATGCGGGGGAGGGGGAAGGGATCCTTGGGGCAAGCCTTATTGACGTCTTTGAAATCGACGCACGGGCTCCAGGATTTGTCCTTCTTTGGGACCATCACCAGGTTTGCTAGCCAGTCTGGGTGTTTTATCTCTCTGATGAATCCAACCTCGATTAACTTGTCTAGCTCCTCCCCATGGCTTGTCGTTTAGGTTCGGAAAAGCGCCGCAGTGTTTGCTTGATCGGCTTATATCGCTTCAATATATTGAGGTTGTGTTCGGCCAGCCTGCGTGGGATTCCTGGCATATCACAAGCGTGCCAGGCGAATATGTCCCAGTTCCCGCGCAGGAACGTTCATAGTGCGGCATCAACCGTTGGGTCCAGTTGTGCCCCGATGGAAGCTGTCTTCTTGGGGTCCGTCGGGTGGACTTGAAATTTGCCTATTTCGTCTGCTGGTTTGAAGGAGGTGGATTTGGGATGCTTATCAAGGATTACGTCATCCGTATCCACCGTAGAGCATAGTGCAGTTAACTCTTCGGCCGCGAGGGCCTCAGACAATGACTCAAGGGCCAGGGATGCTGTTTTGTTTTTGGTGCAGAGGGCTATGTCCGTATCACTAGCAAGAGTGATAATACCGTTGGGCCCAGGCATCTTGAGCTTCATATACCAGTAATGAGGTATAGCTTGAAAGCATGTGAATGCATCTCGCCCCAACAGGGTGTGATATCCACTGTTGAAAGGGGCCACTTGGAAGGTTATCTCTTCGGGCCGATAGTTCTCCGGCGTGCCGAATACCATGTTGAATGTAATTTTCCCTGTGCATCGTGCCTCCCAGCTGGGAATGATCCCTCGGAAGGTCGTATTACTATGCTCGATGCGGCTCCTGTCTATTTCCATTTTATTTAGTGTGTCCTTATAGATGAGGTTTAGTCCGCTGCCACCATCCATGAGCACTTTAGTGAGCCAAAAGCCATCCACAATTGGGTTGAGGACCAAGGCGGCTGGTGCCCAGACTGACCGGATTTTTGGTTCGTCACTAGCGTTGAAAGTTATGGCCGTGTCGTTCTAGGGATTTATTGTTTGAAGCAAAAGTCTCAAAGACTGTCAATACTCTGTGGTCGTCGTATTCCGAGGGAAGTTGCTCCACGGTGTTTTTGGTGAGGATATCCTCACCGCTCTTGGCCACTTGACGGAGTATCCAACATGATCTAAGGCTGTGGTTTGGTACGGTATCCGGTGTCATGTGTATTTTGCCTGGCCTATCGAGCCATCCCTCCAGAACGGTTCTGCGTCCCTTAATGGGATTAGTTTTCTTTACTATGGGTTTGGGTGCCCCACGAGTGTGCATCCATTTTGCTCGCCCGAGGGGTTGGGTGGAGACCGGTGGCTCCCAGCGAGTTGTCTGAGTTTTCCAGGCGCTTTCCATTGCGCAATACTTCTGTACTATAGTTGAAAAGTCTGTGAAGTGTAATACGTGACGACAATTGATGGCGTTGAGGATTCCTTCGTCCGTCCAATTATTGCAGAATAATGAAATCGCGTCCACATCATGGAAATCTTTAATCTTGTCTTTGACAAGGAGGAATATGGCCCAAAAGTGATGGACTGTTTCCTGAGACTGCTGTCGTATGCACGTGAGGTCGCATATATCCGAATGACCAGAATTTCTTGTTGAATATTGCATGTGGTGTGTGGGTGGTTTTAAATCCGAATCCCGACCCAATTTGGAGTCCGGAGTTTGAGAAGCTTCCGAGCTTATTAGTTCGGGTTCCGGGATGTCCAATGATTTTCCGGCCCCACGCCCGATTTCAGATTCGGAGGGCTTGGAGTGTCGTTCCGCAGATAGGTATCCATCCCTTCGAGCTCAGAAATTTGAACATAGTTCATCTTTAGCATAGGGGAACAATTATTGTTTTGCTCTTCTACGACCACTATCTGATGGGTGATCGGCGGAGATTTGATTTCTCTCTGATCGGGTTTAAGCCCAATCTGATCATAGTCAGTAGCGACCCCCATGGCGGCGATGCGATCTAGGAGTTCGTTTAAAGACGACCACTCTGTCGGATCCATCCGTCTGGAGTATTCGGAGTCAACATGGAGGTGATTTTCGATGACCCGAGAAGTCATCGTCGGCTTAACGGCTAAGCGGGCGATCATGGTAAAGCCACCCAGCCGGAGTGTTTGGCCTGAGGCCAGAGCTCCTCCGGAGGTGATACTGTCTTTGATAACGAGGCGAGCCATCAACCCTAACTTCGACGTCACAGTGGAACTCTCAATGAAAGCACCAATGTTGGTGTCAAAACCGGCAGATCTCGGATAGGGGGTCCGGAACTGTGCGTCTAAGGTCGATGGTAACAGGAGGCAGGGGACACGATGTTTTACCCAGGTCCGGGACCTCTTGATGGAGGTAATACCCTACGTCCTGCTTGATTGATCTTGATGAGTATGAGGACTACAAGAGTTGATCTACAACGAGATCGTTGTGGCTAAACCCTAGAAGTCTTGCCTCTATGATTGTGATTGCCTATACAGACTAAACCCTCTGGTTTATATAGACACCGGAGGGGCCTAGGGTTATACAAAGTCGGTTACAGAGAAAGGAAATAATAAATCCAGACGCCTAGCTTGCCTCCCACGCAAAGGAGAGTCCCATCCGGACACGGGAGGAAGTCTTCTATCTTGTATCTTCATGTCCCAATAGTCTGGCCCATGTCACATAGGCCGTACGCCCGAGGACCTCTTAATCCAGGACTCCCTCAGCGACATCATCATCTTGGGGGCGGAGGCGCCCCCGCAAGCGCCGACTATCGAGGCTCATGGCACTCGGCCTGTCGTGCCACTAGCGCCGCCGGTCGACGGCGAGCTGGTGGTGGGGGAGACTCCCTTGGTCCGTACTCCAGTGCGCAGGCGCGTGGTGAAGGCGACCTCAGCGCCACGACTGCAGGAGATCGAGGCTGCGAGCTCATCAGCCCCAGACGCAGAGGCCACCAGAGTCGTCCCGCCAGAATGGACACCTGGGGGAGGGACGGGCATGCTGAACAAGGCGGCGCAGGACATTCAGGCCCAGCTTTAGGCCCAAGGCGCCGCCCTCCAGCAGTACATGAAGACGTTCTTGTCGACGCGAGCGGCCATCCAGGTATGCTTCTTTGCTTTGTTTTCTGATTCTTGAAATCTTCCGTGGGGGCGCACCAGCGCACCCACTAGGGGTAGCCCCCGAGTTCCCGGCCGGCTGCTGAGCAGGTGGCTCGGAACGTGCTGACTTTTTCTTTACTTTTGTTGTCTTCGTTGCAGGACTACCACAACATCCGTGCGGCCACCTTCAACTCCCAGGTCCAGGAGCTAGACAAGCAGACCGCTGCCTTGTCCGACAGCCAGAGTAGGCTTCCAACTTTTCTCTCTTGCGGGGCCACGTCAGAGCACCCGCTGGGTGTAGCGCCCGAGATTCGGGCTCACTGCTGAGCAGTCAGGCCGGATCTCTCGGCAACCACTTTTCATTTTGGTCAACTTGTTGATTGTCTTCTTTTCTTTGCCTTTGCAGGAGCCAACACCACCTTGTAGCAGCAGCTGGGCGAAGCCCAAACTGCACTGCATGCCAAGGAGGAGTGCAGGAAGGCGTCCCAGGAGCATGACCGCCTGGTCAAGGAGATGGCTGACTAGGTGGACCGGAAGAAGGCAGAGCTCCAGAAGGCGAAGGATAGCGGGGCCGTCCTCCAGGCCGAGTTCGAGACTGAATGCTCGGGCTAGGCCGAGAGGGAGAAAGCTCTGTCCGACGGCTACGGCGAGATCGAGGACATGTTTGATGGTAAGTTATCCTTTCCCTTTCTTTCATCTGTCGACTATCATATGAGTCGACTTCCGGCTTCATGGTTCTTTTTTCCTTCTTGTGCAGAGTACTTCCATGGCCACTCTGTTGCCTCCAGCCAAGCCATCGAAGCTCGCCGCGATGAGCGAAGACGAGCTTGAGTAGAAATCGCGCCCAACGCCCCTCGGACCCTTGGCGAGCAGCATCTCGCCGTTCAAGCTCGTCTCCAGCCGGCTCATCGGGTGTTCCGCCGTCTATAGCGTGTTGGAGCCCAGGTTGTTTCCGCCCTCTGGCCAGGCGTTGCAGCTCCGCGTACCCCGAGTCGGACCGCCGACTGGTTAGAGGTGGTTGTCGTCCGCTTTGAGGTGTGGAAGGGCTCCTCAGCCCGGGCAGGCGCGCGGCGGGCCTTGGAGTTTGTCAAGACGTGGTATCCTGGGCTGAACCTAGCCCAGCTGGCCATGTTCCGACAGGAGGCCAGTGAAGAGTTGGCGGCGCTGGGGCCTACGCTCTCTCTACGTCTGGCGGCGATCGCTGACTACACCGATACCGGTGTCTTCTTCCCCGAGCTGGACGAGGAGGGTGCCGAGGTGCCGCCGAACTAGTTTGGGCTGCACCCGAACTACGACGAGGACTCGGTAGAGGAAATCGCCTCCAGCGACGAGGGTAAAGACGAGAAAGCACGGATGGTGAAGATGACGCACCGGAGGATGGAGCGGACATCCAGCATCAGCTTGATCGAGCATCAAGCAATGAGCCGCCTACGAGCGTGCTGACTGCCGCCGATGGCGACCAAGCCGAGACTCGCCTGATGCCCACTCAGCCAGCTGGCGCCGCCGACTCCACCGACCTGCTGGACCCGGCTGCTGCTCCTCTGGCCTAGGCGGCCAGTTTATGTTATCTTTTCCTGTTTTGTAGTCTCATGAACAAACTTGTTAGATTTTCGTAGTTCCACCCACTGGGGGTGTATTCAAACCTTGTTGAATGCCGGCCAAGGGCCTTTTGCTATGTAAATTAATTTCGCCGAGTTCCAACTCGTCTTGCTTTTCTCCTCCTTTAGCTCTTTTCCTTTGCCGCCTTCCCTTGGCTGCCGCCTTGCCAGCCAGACAGCCGTTCTGCGGTCTGTGGCTGGGTCAACTACTTGACCACTTTTTGGGAAGGCAAGTTCCTCGGCCGTTTGGAATGTAGCAAGTTAAGTGAGAAGCTGGTCGGCCGGCTGCTCAACAGCCGGTCGACGAGGCGAGGAGCCGACTTGGCCTATGCGAGTGCTTTCGTCCTTAGCCATTATTCATGTGAGCACCATTTCCTGCCTTTAACTCTTGCTGTTGGTGTCAAAACCGGCGGATCTCGGGTAGGGGGTCCCGAACTGTGCGTCTAAGGCGGATGGTAACAGGAGGCAGGGGACACGATGGTTTACCCAGGTTCGGGCCCTCTTGATGGAGGTAAAACCCTATGTCCTGCTTGATTATTCTTGATAATATGAGTAGTACAAGAGTTGATCTACCACGAGATCGGAGAGGCTAAACCCTAGAAGCTAGCCTATGGTATGATTGTATGTTGTCCTACGGACTAAAACCCTCCGGTTTATATAGACACCGGAGGGGGCTAGGGTTACATAAGGTCGCTTACAAAGGAGGAGATATACACATCCGTATTGCCTAGCTTGCCTTCCACGCCAAGTAGAGTCCCATCCGGACACGAGATGAAGTCTTCAATCTTGTGTCTTCATAGTCCAACAGTCCGGCCAAAGGATATAGTCCGGCTGTCCGGAAACCCCCTAATCCAGGACTCCCTCAGTAGCCCTTGAACCAGGCTTCAATGACGATGAGGCCGGTGCGCAGTGTTGTCTTCGGCATTGCAAGGCGGGTTCCTCCTCCGAATACACCACAGGAGAGTTTGAATACAAGGATAGTGTCCAACCATGGAAAATAAGTTCCACATACCACCATAGAGAGAATAATATTTCCACAAATCTAATCTGCTGACACGTTTTGGCAACATGACATAACGCGAGGCGGTTTCTTGACATGTCTTGTCAAAGCAGAGATCGTGTTCCCCTTATTATGGGATTCTCATCAATACGGACGTGGGTAACCCAACCGTGCCATCAATTACGGCGCTTGGGGGATAAGCAAGTTTTACCAGGCTAGTGGGGGCGCATAGTTTAATCCGACCTTATAAAGGGATAAGATCTCACCTTTTTCTATCCACGCCTTCTTCCTCCTTGCTCATCCATTCTCGTGCCCTCGAGCTCCAACGCTCAAGTCCACATCCTTCTCCTCAACTCTCTCCAAGCATGTCCGGAGCGGGAGGCAAGTGGATGGCCTCCTCCGTCATAGAGGGACACATCAAAAAGCTGCGTGGAGCCGGATACTTAGCCGCGGATATCACGCACCGGCTGCCAGCCGCGGGGCAGGTCATGCCTACCCCAGAACCTCACAAAAGGCTGGTTTTCCTCCCCCACTTCGTTCGTGGATTGGGGTTTCCCCTCCATCCATTCGTCCGCGGCCTCATGTTCTATTACGGGCTGGACTTTCATGATCTGGCCCCGAATTTCATCCTCAACATCTCGGCGTTCATCGTTGTGTGCGAGGCTTTCCACCGCATCCGGCCCCACTTCGGCCTGTGGCTAAAGACCTTCAATATCAAGCCAAAGGTGGTGGGCGACCAACAAGCGGAATGCGGCGGAGCCATGGTGGGCAAAATGCCCAATGTTATATGGCTCGAGGGTTCCTTCATGGAGACCATAAAGGGGTGGCAATCGGGGTGGTTCTACATCACCGAGCCGGGCGACACCAACTGGGTGGCGGCCCCCGAGTTTCGA
Source organism: Triticum dicoccoides (assembly GCF_002162155.2). Lineage (NCBI taxonomy): Eukaryota > Viridiplantae > Streptophyta > Magnoliopsida > Poales > Poaceae > Triticum > Triticum dicoccoides. Next base: position 109,885,925 of record NC_041380.1, on the reverse strand, counting down.
TCCGGAATCCCCATGCGGCTCACTTCCTGGAAGGAGAAGGGCCTGTCCAGGGGTTCATCGGTGGACCTGGACAGACTCCAGAAGTGTATCCGGAACATGACAAGCAAGAAAGTTAAGCTTGTCAACATAGTCCAGGTTATGCTCTTTCACCGGATCCTCCCGTGTCAACAACGGACTTCAACTTATGGGAGTTCGACCCGGCCCAGCACCAGACTCTCAGCGAGCTCTTCGACATGATGCATAAAGACGTCTGGAGGGTGTTGTTCAAGGGCGCCGAGGTCCCTCCTTCTCTTACCGAGGACCGCGGGCTAAGCGCGAAGCGCCATGCGAATCCGGTAAGTTATGTACATCTTGCAGGGTATTTATTTCCCATAGCTTAACCAAGTGTAGGGCCTGAGCTCCCATGCCTTTGACAGGACTGGGTGGAGACATCGGAGCAGATCAACTGTCCAGACCTTCTGCCCGAAGACCTGCGGACGCTCTCCTGACGGAGATGCAGACTCCGGCTCCTTATGAGGTGCCGGATAAGACCAAGAAGAAGGCCAAGGGAACCCGAAAGAGTTCCAGGTGCCAGGTGGTATCCTACTCATGAGGTGTCCGATAACACCGAGACGCACTCCTCCCATGAAAACGAGGAGAAAGAAGATGAAGATTCTCCCCCTCCAGCTGGGGGAGACAAGAAAAGGAAGGCCACCCCAACCGGGGAGGCCGAAGGGTCCAAGAAGGGAAGGACTCTCCTTCCGAACTGCTCCACCACTGCCGCCGACGGCGAAGACGAGTGGCTGCTTAGGGCCAACCCCTGGCGAAGTTGTAAGTATTCGGATACCAGAGTAACTCATAGCATACCTTTGTCCCACTGCTTCTCCTAACGTCGAACCTGATTATGCAGTCCGCCCCAAGCCCGTATTGATGTATCATCGTCGGACGGTTCCTTGGACTTGTCGGACATGAATAGTGATACACTTCCAACCACCTCCTCCCCTTGCCCTATGGACAATGCCGAGGTATTATCTCAAGGGGCACCGAGCCGGGGGGAGATAGTCCCGGAGGCGCCTCAAGGCGACCTTCTGGACTCCAGGAGCAAAGGGAGCAAGGCTCCCGGGGGCTCCAAGTTTGGCTCTCAGTCGAACACCGTGCCGGAACATCCAGTGGTTCCGGAGTCGTGCAGGCGGGCCCCTTCCAAAAGGGGCGAGACGCCCGTGCTGGTGACCTCTGTCCATCGAGAGGCACCGGACAACCTGCTGGGAGTGCTTCGCGGCGCTTCCATCGACGAAGAGCACCGCACTATTATGAGTGCGGTGATCAAGAAGGTTCAGTTCACCAAGAGCGAACTGACTGAAGCCTGTGCCAGCCTTCTAAAAGGCTTTGAGGTAAGTATTTAAAATATAGGAAAAATATTACCGCATAAACAGTAGCCCCTGATGCTCTGTTTGGTGTTCACAAAGAAAAGCCGAATAGATGATCAAATAATATCTGCAGGAGTCTATTATGAGTATGTCTATATGCGTATGCAGGCTTCGCTACTGACATCTGCCGCACTGACTGCGGAGGTCGCCGCACTGAAGCAGGACCTCGAGGGGTCCTAGAAAGAGCTCGGCCTTGCCAAGAGGCAGCTCTAGGAGAACAAAGGTAAGTAATACCTTGTCTATATATATAAAGATGTGGTTGCAAAATGATAGGATCATCATGGATGTGCCAGGGGCCACGACCGAAGTGGCGACCCTGAAGCAAGCGCTCTCCGAGGCCGAAAACAAAGCGGCTGAGGAGCGTACCGAGTGGGAGAAACAAGAGGCACGGGTGGGCGAGGTGCGGCAAGAGATCCAGGCTCTCGTGAAGAAGCACGAGACTTTGGAGCTTGACTCGAAGACGCGAGAGTTCGAGCTTGCCGCGGCCCTCGAGAGCACAAAGCATGGCAAGGCTGAAGCCCAAAAGGCCCTCCAAGAAATTGAGGCGATGAGGAAGATAGCGGCGGGTAAGGCATTCATTATGAAAAGCAAGCATGTGAAAGTAAATTACTTGTTACTTACCCGAGTCCGGAGCTCTCCAAGAGCATTTGCAGATTTGCCCTGCAGTGTGTCGGATGCCGCAAAGTACTACCAGGCCGAGGAGGGAAGCCCGACAGAGAAGTTGTTCCGGTCTCAGTATACTAGGACCGAACACCCGATGCCTGTGAGGGACCAGCTGAAGCAACTGCTCAAGCTGCACAAGGCGGCCGAACAGGCCATGAGGGGCCTTATAGTCCGGATGTGGCCTGGCGACTCCCTTCCCAACAGCTACTTCAGCCTGGTGAGGCGGCTTGTGGATGCCTGCCCACGGCTGGAAGTCATAAAGCGGTCCGTCTGCATCGAAGGTGCACGCCGGGCTTTTGCCCGTGCGAAGGTGCACTGGCCCAAGATGGACGCCGAGAAGCTGGTGAAGGAGGGGCCGCCGCAGGGCAAGGAGCATCGCCACCCTGAAATGTATTATGAGGGTGTCCTAAAGGGTGCCCGTCTTGTGGCGGACGAGTGTGCGAAGGATGTAATTTTTTAATGAACTTCCTCATGTGATCCTATATTATGAAAACTTGTTCATGTGCGCTATGCAACGCTTGTTTGAATTTAAAATATTACCTTCTGTGCGGCGGTTTATCAAATCTGAGAGATGGCCAGTCGTCGGCTTATGCCCCTTGAGGGAGTCTTGGATTAGGGGGTGTCCGGATGGCCGGACTATACAAAAAAGATGCGATTGTGAAATGATAGGATCATCATGAATTTGCCAGGGGCCACGATGGAAGTGGCGACCCTGAAGCAAGCACTGTCCGAGGCTGAAAACAAAGCGGCCCAGGAGCGCACCGAGCAGGAAAAGCAAGAGGCACGGGTGGGCGAGGTGCAGCAAGAGCTCCAGGCTCTCGTGACGAAGCACGAGGCTTTGGAGCTTGACTCGAAGACGCGAGAGTCTGAGCTTGCCGCGGCCCTCGAGAGCGCAAAGAATGCCAAGGCTGAAGCCCAAAAAGCCCTCCAGGAGATCGAGGCTATGAGGAAGATAGCGGCGGGTAAGGCATTCAATATGCAAAGCAAGCATGTGCAAGTAAATTACTTGTTACTTACCCGAGTCCGGAGCTCTCCAGGAGCATTCACAGATTTGCCCCGTACCGTGTCGGATGCCGTGGAATATTACCAGGCCAAGGAGGGAAGCTCGACAAAGAAGTTGTTCTGGTCTCAGTATACTGGGACCGAACACCCGATGCTTGTGAGCGACCAGCTGAAGCAACTGGTCGAGCTACACAAGGCGGCCGAATAGGCCATGAAGGGCTTTATAGTCCGGATCTGGCCTAGCGACTCCCTTTCCAACAGCTACTTTGGCCTCGTGAGGCGGCTTGTGGATGCCTGCCCATGGCTGGAAGTCATCAAGTGGTCCGTCTCCATCGAAGGTGCACGCCGGGCCTTTGCCCGTCTAAAGGTGCACTGGGCCAAGATGGACATTGAGAAGCTGGTGAAGGAGGGGCCGCCACAGGGCAAGGAGCATCGCCACCCCGAGATATATTATGAGGGTGTCCTAAAGGGTGCCCGTCTTGTAGCGGACGAGTGTGCGAAAGATGTAATATTTGAATGAAATTGCTCGTGTGATCCTGTATTATGAAAACTTGTTCATATGCTCTATGCAACGCTTGTTTGAATTTAAAATATTACCTTCTATTCGGCTGTTTATCAAATCTGAGAGATGGCTAGTCGTCGGCTTCTGCCCCCATGCCACGAGTGCTGGGGTGTTCGGGATAAACCTGAGCACTCTTTTTCCCATGTTTGGGTCCTTCGAGGGAGGTGCTCAGCACAACGAACAAGGCAATCAGACTATAATGCTTTATCACTCTCACTTAGCCATAGAATTCTATAATTTTAAATTTTGGCGAAGCCCCTAGTATTCGGAAGGCCGAATTCAGGGTGCTATACACGGCTTAAGCTGGAAAAAGCTGACTCCTCGCGCTAAGCGGCATGAGTCTTTAGGGACTCGAAACCTCTCGAACAGCGACCAACTCTCGCCTTATCATGACAGTCAGTTTTAGCTTTCTCTACTGAGGTGTTTAGCCCAGCTGAACCGGGGCACAATCGCAGTAGTTCTCCCAGTGCTACCTTAGCCGATATAGCAGAACGTAAGGTACCAAAACATGGGAGCCGGGCAAACCCAACTATTGACCCAAGACATGATTCGGAGCTGATGCATATAATGCTATAAGTTCGGGGTGTCGCACTATCGAAAGTGTTCGGACTTCTCACACCGTATTATGGGGTATGCTTAAGCCCCTAGCGTACTGGCCGTACCAGAGTGTACGGGTGCTGGATGTCATGAATGAACATATAT
>NC_041380.1:109874623-109881336 GCF_002162155.2 Triticum dicoccoides | reverse complement strand
TGTATATATATATAAACAAGAATAGGGAATGGGATAATAGTCTAGTGCTATGCATTATTTATTCAAAAAGGAGCGTTAAAGCAGAATGATACAAGTAGCGCGATAAGCAAAAAGTAGGACTATTTGACATGTCCCCTCCAAGGGCAAGCTGAGGAATGGTATTAAAGCAAGTATTTCACTCGTTATCGTAATCCACCTGGGAGTTTCGTGGTGCGACATAGCTTTCTGCCTCCTTGGTTGCTGCATCATGTGTCCGGCAATCATACTGCCGGACAGGGTTTCCAGAGATTAAAGTCCTTAAAGAGAGAAAAATAACAAAGCGGGATGCCCCTAGTGTAGTTGAGCCACGTCTTGGGGTGTGCCATAGTCGTGCCCCCTCCCCACCTGTGCCCATGGTATTTTTATTGCGTAATTATGTACGTGTGGCACGGATTTTGCCGTTTGGCTGGGACCGGGCTGCATTGCTATGTGAGCTCGGAACGTGCCAGGCGGTCTTGTTGCCGATTACTCCGGGCGCGCTTGAAGGTGTCCGGGTCCTTAATCGCCGAACTGGTGGATTGCCTTAAGAGGCTGCTTTGCGCTTCTGCTGCGAGGGCCGCTGTGTGCTCCTCCGTGCGGAGAGAGCGCTCTGTGTTTCCATTGACTGTGATGACCCCACGGGGCCCTGGCATCTTGAGCTTGGGGTATGCATAATGCGGTACCGCATTGAATCTCGCAAATGCGGTTCGCCCGAGCAGTGCATGATAGCCACTTCGGAACGGGACTATATCAAAGATTAACTCCTCAGTTCGGAAGTTATCCGGGGATCCGAAGACCACTTCCAGTGTGACTGAGCCTGTGCAATGGGCCTCTACACCTGGTATGATGCCTTTGAAGGTCGTTTTTGTGGATTTGATCCTTGAGGGGTCTATACCCATTTTGCGCACTGTGTCCTGAAGAAGCAGGTTCAGGCTGCTGCCGCCATCCATAAGGACTCGAGTGAGGTGAAATCCGTCAATGATTGGGTCTAGGACTAGTGCAGCGAATCCGCCATGATGGATACTAGTGGGGTGGTCCCTGCGATTGAAGGTGATCGGACAAGAGGACCATGGGTTGAACTTTGGGGCGACTGGCTCCAACGCATATACGTCCCTTAGCGCACGTTTTCGCTCCTTCTTGAGGATGTGGGTTGCGTATATCATGTTCACCGTCCGCACTTGTGGGGGGAACCTCTTCTGTCCTCCGGTGTTTGGCTATCGGGGCTCCTCCTCGTCATCGCTATGTGACCCCTTGTCTTTGTTTTCGGCATTCAACTTGCCGGCCTGCTTGAACACCCAACAATCCCTGTTGGTGTGGTTGGCTGGCTTGTCGGGGGTGCCGTGTATTTGACACGAGCGATCGAGTATACTGTCCAAACTGGACGGGCCCGGAGTGCTTCTTTTGAATGGCTTTTTCCGCTGACCGGGTTTAGAGCCTTTGAATCCGGCATTGACTGTCGTATCCTCGGTATTGTCGTTGCTGATGTGACGCTTATGTTTGTTGCGATGTGACCTGCCATTGTCGTCCTTGGTATCCGAAGTACCATGGTTCTTTGATATGTTATTGCTGCGAGCCAGCCAGCTGTCCTCTCCCGCACAAAAGCGGGTCATGAGTGTCGTGAGGGCTTCCATAGATTTCGGCTTTTCCTGGCCAAGGTGCCGGGCAGCCACTCGTCATGGATGTTGTGCTTAAAAGCTGGTAGGGCCTCAGCATCCGGACAATCGACGATTTGATTTTTCTTTGTTAGGAACCATGTCCATAATTGCCTGGCCGATTCCTCTGGCTGCTAAATTATGTGGTTCAAGTCATCGGCATCTAGTGGTCGCACATAAGTGCCCTGGAAGTTGTCGAGGAATGCGGCTTCCAGATCTTCCCAACAGCCAATGGACTCTGCTGGCAAGCTATTGAGCCAATTTCGAGCTGGTTCTTTGAGTTTGAGTGGGAGGTATTTGATGGCGTGTAGATCGTCACCGTGGGCCATGTGGATGTGCAGGAGGAAATCCTCGATACATACCGCAGGATCTGTTGTGCCGTCGTATGATTCGATATTTATGGGTTTAAAATCCTCTAGGATTTGGTGATCCATTACTTTGTCTGTGAAGCATAGGGGGTGTGCGGCGCCTCTGTACTAGGCTATATCGCGACGCAGCTCTAATGAGTCTTGCCCGCTGTGTTCGGCCCAGCCAGATTTACTTTTACTGTATCCGGCGTGAAGGTTTTCGTCTCGCATAGTGGCGCTCCCTCATGATCCGTAGATCGATCTTGTGTGTTTTTCTTTGTCCTCCAATATGTCTCGCAGGTCTGGCGTATTTCCCCATGCCTTGACATTTTTATTTGAGTGGCGTCGGAGTGCGGGCTGAGCTTTTGCCTGAAATGCCTCTCTGTCGCGGCCACGAGGTGGCTGATCGGCCGCGTCATACGCTGGAGATGTAGGTTTTGGTGCTTCCTCCTCCAGTCGAGGTAGCAACCTGCGCTTTGGGTAACTCTTGGAAGGACGTTCGAGTTTATATTCCTCGAACGCAAGGACTTTAGTCCATCTGTCTGCTAGCAAATCTTGATCAACTTGAAGTTGTTGTTGCTTTTTCTTAAGGCTATTTGTCGTGGCTATAAGCCAGCGCTTGAAGCGCTCTTGTTCGACGGGATCCTCAGGCACGACGAATTCGTCATCATCGAGGCTTGCCTCGTCTTCGGAGGGAGGCATGTAATTATCATCCTCCGCCTCTCCATCTGCCGCTCTCTCGGGAGGGCTGGCTTCTCCATCCTCCTGCCCTAAATCTTGCTAGAGGGGATTGTTGTCGTCTTCGGCACTGTCCGGAGTGCTATTATCTCCTGTGCCGGTGTCACCACTTTTGCTTTGGCAAGACTTAGAGTGGCGCCGCTGACGTCGGCACTTGGGTTGCTTCTTGGAGGGGTCATCCTCCGCTGTCCCATTGCCATTGACTTCTTTGGGTGTGTCCACCATATATATGTCATATGATGAGGTGGCTGTCTAGTGCCGTATGGGCAATGGTTCTTGTTTGCATCCTGCATCGTCGTCCATGCCGTTGATGTCTTGGGAGTCGAAGTAGAGCATGTCAGTTAAATCATCGAGAGTGGCTACTAAGTGGGTGGTGGGTGGGCGGCGAATTTCTTTGTCATCCGCATCCCAATCCTGCCGGACATAGTTCGGCCAGGACTGTCCTAACAAGGAGAGAGACCTTAATGAGTTCAGTATGTCGCCGAAGGGCGAGTGCTGAAAGATATCCGCGGAGGTAAACTCCATTATCGGCGCCCAGTTGGATTCGATAGGCACGGGCGCAGGCGGTTCGGAGTCCGTGGCCGGAGAAGGATCCGGCAGTTTGCCATCACGGCTTTCATGAAGGGTAAGGTCGATATTCGGCTCGATCGCCGCTGAGGATACGGCCTCCGTGGCGGGGTCTATCCACCCGTCCATGGATGGCGTAACTAGTTCCGAATTGAGGGTCGGAGCGGTTGCCGGTGCGATCTCCTGAACATTGTCCGATGGTAGAGCAAAATCATACTCATCGTGACCGTGTGGCGCACAAGGCAGGGGCTCGAATCCGTCGAAGATCAACTCTCCGCAGATATCAGTCATGTAGTTTAAGCTTCCAAACCTGACCTGGTGGCCAAGGGCATAACTCTCGATCTGCTCCAGATGGCCAAGCGAGTTGGCCCGCAGTGCGAAGCCACCAAACACAAAGATCTGTCCGGGGAGAAAAGTCTCACCCTGGATTGCATCACTATCGATGATCGAAGGAGCCATCAAGCCTAACGACGACGACACAGAGGAACTCTCAATGAAAGCACTAATGTCGGTGTCAAAACCAGAGGATCTCGGGTAGGGGGTCCCAAACTATGCGTCTAAGGCGGATGGTAACAGGAGGCAGGGGACACGATGTTTTACCCAGGTTCGGGCCCTCTTGATGGAGGTAAAACCCTACGTCCTGCTTGATTATTCTTGATACTATGAGTAGTACAAGAGTTGATCTACCACGAGATCAGAGAGGCTAAACCCTAGAAGCTAGCCTATGGTATGATTGTATGTTGTCCTATGGACTAAAACCCTCTAGTTTATATAGACACCGGAGGGGGCTAGGGTTACATAAGGTAGGTTACAAAGGAGGATATATACACATCCGTATTGCCTAGCTTGCCTTCCATGCCAAGTAGAGTCCCATCTGGACACGGGACGAAGTCTTCTATCTTGTGTCTTCATAGTCCAACACTCCGGCCAAAGGATATAGTCCGGCTGTCCGGAGACCCCCTAATCTAGGACTCCCTCACTTGCTAGCCGAACAGTCGCTCTACGAGCTGCGGCCTATGGCAAAAGAGGGCTTACGTGCCCAAACATTACTTGTCCAACTGCAGGTAGCACCGACATAGTACAAGGCGGCAAACCCCCGGGACGACTAGTCGAACCCGGTGCCAGGCAGAATAATGAAATAACACATTCATAGGCATGAAACTTATCATATAGGTAAAAGGGTAGCCCCCGAGTGCTCCTTGAAGGCCCCGGTGTCTTAGCGCTTTAATACAAAAGGTAGCATGGTACATACTGCATCAACTATAAAATCTTTGGAGGAGGTTTGCATTCCATGGGTGCTCCGATTCTTTACCAGAATCGTCTCTCTTACGTCCTCTGGGCTTCTGTGCATCGATGAGGTAGTAGGATTCGTTGCCCAAAGCTTTACTGATGACGAAGGGGCCTTCCGAAGGGGCCGAAAGCTTGTGCTGGCCGGCTATTCGCTGGATCAGCCGGAGCACAAGGTCTCCCTCTTGGAAAGATCTTGTCTTGACCTTCCGACTGTGGTAGCGGTGCAGACTCTGCCGGTAGATGGCGGACCGGCTGAGTGCCAATAGTCGGCCCTCTTCCAGCAGATCAACGCCATCTTCTCGTGCTTCATTCGCCTCTGTCTCCGTGTACATGGTGACGCGAGGTGAGTTCAACTCAATGTCAGCTGGGATGACGGCCTCGGGCCCGTACACGAGGAAGAAGGGGGTGAAGCCGGTTGACTTGTTCAGAGTGGCGCGGAGGCTCTAGAGGATGATCGGCAGCTTGTTGATCCAGCAGCGGACTGAGCGCCCCAGTGGCTCGACCAGTCGAGGCTTGATGCTGGACAAGATGAGGACGTTTGCTCGCTCGACTTGGCCGTTTGACTGCGTATGGGCAATGGAGACTAAGTCCAGTCGGATGCCCTGTGTCACGCAGAAACGAGCCAAGGCACCTTTGGGAAAGTTTGTATCATTGTCGGTGATGATGTTGTGTGGTACACCGTATCGGACGATGATATCTGCGATGAAATTCATAGAAGTCGGACCGTTCAACTTCTTGATTGGCTTTGCTTAAATCCACTTAGTGAATTTTTCCACAACTGTCGGTGTTGGGAACGGGGGTCCACAGACTTGCCTGCTTGCGGCCCGCGGCGTGGCTCCACCAGCGGCCCTGTACGGCCCATCTTCACCAGCAGACACTCAAGACCCTCACGAGGTGGACGATGCAAGACCTCCTCAGGGGCGGCCTCACCAGGCTGGCTCGCGAGGGGCGGAGAGATCAAGGCAAGGGACACCTTGCGAGGTTTCTGTGATGCAAGCCATGACGATTGGAGCCAGGCGCCAGCGCGCGCAGTGTCCTCGTTTCCTCTTTGGTGCTAAAGAGGCAAGCATGGGCGAGGAGTCTCGAGGCATCAGGCAAAGGTTTCCATATTGGTGCAACAAGACCAAGACCAGTAGACAGCAGGACAGAGGTCACCGTGGAGCCCAAGACGGCGTCACCACCAGAGCCTTTAGCAGGCGAAGACTACTTTTGTCAGGATAGCTTGTACTAGCTGTCCGCCTTCAAATTGGCCGTTGTGGGATCCCTTCCCGCTCAATATTTGGGAAGAGGACAGAGGCCACTATAAATAGGACTAGCCACCACCATAGAAGGGGATGGGCTAAGCTCATCGCAGATCATCCTCAACCACACAAGTTCACCAAGCACAAGAACACCTCTCCTCAGGAGGCTGTTCTTCCCTTGTAACTGTTCATCCTTAGCCCAAGAGGCAATCCACCACACCTCACTAGAGTAGGGTATTACACCACAACGATGCCCCGAACCAGTATAAATCTTGTGTCTCTCGTTCTTTGGGTTCGTCGAGCTAGGCCGTGAGATCGTGTCAAGTGCGAGCTAGAGGAGGGGGAGATCTTTGTGCGCACCCCAGTGTTCGAACCTCAAGGGTTTGCCAGAACCCGAAATCAAACATTTGGCGTGCCAGGTAGGGGTGTGTTTAAGCTTTCCTCTTCGTCGATCCACGCTTCGCCTCTCCGCCAAGCTCATGGCCAATGCACGACGGGACCGCACTAAGCGCCGGGCCGCCCTCGCCACCCGTGTCGCTCAGACAGCCCCTGTCGGCGGGCCTCCCCATTGTTCTCTGTCACCCACCGCCAATGCCGCCAAATGGCCCGGCGGCAAATGAGCAGCAAGCCTCTTCACTGCACCCCTTCGTGCGCCGTGACGGCCGCACTGTGACTCCATCGCTGACTCCGGCCGGCTCATCATCTCACGCTCGACGTGCACCCACGGACGCGCAAGCCGCGCTGCTCATGGCACGCGAGCTCCTGTGCTACTTCCCGGTCGATGACCTCTACGAGGACTGGTTGGACCGCATCATCGACCTCGTCAGCGCCGCGGGGGGCTCTCCTGCACCATCCTCTCG
>NC_041380.1:109854602-109873906 GCF_002162155.2 Triticum dicoccoides | reverse complement strand
CGAAGCGCCTCTGCCTCCTCCGCAACAAGATGGTGCCCTCATGCCGAGATGCACGGCTCATGGTGCGCCCCGCCCCCTCCGCGTCAGGACGGCGTCCTCGCTCCCAGATGTGCGGTCCCGTAGTGTGATCCACCATGCCGTATGCCCGTGCACGAGGAAAGAAGCTGCCAAGAGGTTCCCCGTCCGCAAGAAAACGCTACATCGCTCCCTGCACCACCACGTCAGGATCGCTTGCTGCAGCAGGGCCATGCGCCACTTGCCGTGGCGGCGTAGGGACACCAAGATCAAGCTCCGCCTCCATGACGGGCCCCACTGGCCACGACAGGCTGTTGCGCCTTCACTCCCAAGCTACATAGCACCGTCTGGCCAGGCAAGTTCAAGCCGGATCTGTGATACGTCTCCAACGTATCTATAATTTTTGATTGCTCCATGCTATATTATCCACTATTTTGGATGTTTATGGGCTTTATTATACACTTTTATATCATTTTTGGCACTAACCTATTAACCCAGAGCCGAGTGCCAGTTTCTGTTTTTACCTTGTTTTAGGGTTTCGTTGATGTGAGACATTCTCCTTTTTGTCTTCTCCACATAACCCCCATCATCATATTCTATTCCACGCATAGTGCTATATCCATGGCTCGCACTCATGTATTGCATGAAAGTTTATAGGTTTGATATTACTAAAGTATGAAACAATTGCTTGGCTTGTCATCGAGGTTGTGCATGATGAGAGCATTCTTGTGTGACAAAAATGGAGCATGACTAAACTATATGACTTTGTAGGGATGAACTTTCTTTGGCCATGTTATTTTGAGAAGACATAATTGCTTACTTAGTATGCTTGAAGTATTATTATTTTTATGTCAATATGAACTTTTGTCTTGAATCTTTAGGATCTGAATATTCATGCCACAATTAAGAAGAATTACATTGAAATTATGCCAAGTAGCACTCCGCATCAAAAATTCTGTTTTTATCATTTACCTACTCGAGGACGAGCATGAATTAAGCTTGGGGGTGCTGATACATCTCCAACGTATCTATAATTTTTGATTGCTCCATGCTATATTATCTACTATTTTGGATGTTTATGGGCTTTACTATACACTTTTATATCATTTTTGGGACTAACATATTAACCTAGAGCCCAGTGCCAGTTTCTGTTTTTCCTTGTTTTAGGGTTTCGAAGAAAAGGAAAATCAAACGGTGTCCAATTGACCTGAAACTTCACGGAGCTCATTTTTGGAAGGAAAGAAGCCTAGAATACTTCAAGTGCATGTAAGGGAAGCTTCGAGGAGGCCACGAGGTAGGGGGCGCGCCCACCCCCCTAGGGCGCGCCCTCCACCCTCGTGGGCCCCTCGTGGCCCCCCTGACGTACTTCTTCCACCTATATATCTCCATATAGCCTAAAACTTCCAGGGAGCACAATAGATCGGGAGTTCCGCCTCCAGAAGCCTCCGTAGCCACCGAAAGCCAATCTAGACCCGTTTCGGCACCCTGCCGCAGGGGGAAATCCCTCTCCGGTGGCCATCTTCATCATCCCGGTGCTCTCCATGACGAGGAGGGAGTAGTTCTCCCTCGAGGCTGAGGGTATGTACTAGTAGTTATGTGTTTGATCTCTCTCTCTCTCTCTCGTGTTCTTGATTTGGCACGATCTTGATATATCGCGAGCTTTGCTATTATAGTTGGATCTTATGTTTCTCCTCCTCTACTCTCTTGTAATGGATTGAGTTTCCCCTTTGAAGTTATCTTATTGGATTGAGTCTTTAAAGATTTGAGAACACTTGATGTATGTCTTGCTGTGCGTATCTGTGGTGATAATGGGATACCACGTGATTCACTTGATGTATGTTCTGGTGATCAACTTGCGGGTTCCGCCCATGAACCTATGCATAGGGGTTGGCACACGTTTTCGTCGTGATTCTCCGGTAAAAACTTTGGGGCACTCTTTGAGGTTCTATGTGTTGCTTGAATAGATGAATCTGAGATTGTGTGATGCATATCGTATAATCATACCCACGGATACTTGAGGTGACATTGGAGTATCTAGGTGACATTAGGGTTTTGGTTGACTTGTGTCTTAAGGTGTTATTCTAGTATGAACTCTAGGGCTTTTTGTGACACTTATAGGAATAGCCCAACGGATTGATTGGAAAGAATAACTTTGAGGTGGTTTCGTACCCTACCATAATCTCTTCGTTTGTTCTCCGCAATTAGTGACTTTGGAGTGACTCTTTGTTGCATGTTAAGGGATAGTTATATGATTCAATTATGTTATTATTGTTGAGAGGACTTGCACTAGTGAAAGTATGAACCATAGGCCTTGTTTCAGGACATTGCAATACCGTTTATGCTCACTTTTATCATTAGTTACCTTGCTGTTTTTATAATTTCATATTAAAAATACCTTTATCTACCATCCATATACCACTTGTATCACCATCTCTTCGCTGAACTAGTGCACCTATACAATCTACCATTGTATTGGGTGTGTTGGGGACACAAGAGACTCTTTGTTATTTGGTTGCAGGGTTGCTTGAGAGAGATCATCTTCATCCTACGCCTCCTACGGATTGATAAACCTTAGGTCCTCCACTTGAGGGAAATTTGCTACTGTCCTACAAACCTTTGCACTTGGAGGCCCAACAACGTCTACAAGAAGAAGGTTGTGTAGTAGACATCAATCTGCCTTCTCGCTATGACGACACCCCCGACCCTGCGGAGTTCTTGCAGCTCTACGAGCTGATCATCGAGGCGGCCAACGGCGATGAAAAGGTCCTCCACTTGATGAAAAGGTTTCCCATGGCTCTCAAGGACGTCGCTCGCTCATGGCTCCTGAACCTGCCCCCAGGCTCGATCTCCTCCCGGGATGAGATGCGTGACCACTTCATTGCCAACTTCCAGGGCACTCGCGACTGCCCCCAGCCACGGGTGACCTGTACCGCATCAAGCAACAGCCGGGAGAGACCCTGCAAAAGTACATCCAGCGCTTCAATAGCATGCGTCTCAAGATCGCCAAGGTGACAGACGAGGCCATCATCTCAGCGTTTTCCGATGACGTCCGCGACATCAAGATGAAGGAGGAGCTCGCCATCCATGAGGTGTTGTGCACGACTTTGGAGCTATTAACATAGCAACCAAGTGCGCAAGAGCTAAGGAGGGGCACCTCTCCCTCCTCTCCCTCCTCGCTGCGGATCCAGAGGAGAAGAAGACCAAGGTCAAGGACGTGAAGCACAAAGGGGTGGCCGTACTCACGGTAGAACCAGACAATAAGCACGGTTGGGATATTCCCGAGTCGTCCAAGGGCAGCTGTATGTTCTGCACCTTCCACAACATGCACACCCACAACACCAACGATTGTCAAGAGCTCAGGGCCATTCGAGATGGACGCTTCGACCGACACCCCGAGCGCAACGACCGGGGCTACGGCCGAGGAGGAGGATGAGGTGGAGGACGTTGTGACGATCGCGGGCCCCGCCAAGAGTGGTGCGACCAGCCTCGCGAGGATCGTTGTGTAACACCCACGATGTGGCTATATCTCCCACGTGTCGAGGCATGTCTTAGAGGCATAACCGCATGGTGGTTTAGTCGCAAATGGGGTAATCTTCACACAATCCCATGTATTGAATAAGAAAGGGATAAAGAGTTGGCTTACAATTGCCACTTCACACAATACATAAATAATCCATACATCATCCAAAGTACAATCAAAGGTCCGACTACGAAACCAAAATAAAGGAAGACAACCCCAAATGCTAGATCCCCGATCGTCCCAACTGGTCTCCACTACTCATCAACCGGAATAGACACATAACAACAAACAAGATCTTCATCGAGCTCCCACTTTATCTCGGTTGCGTCACCTGCACTAGTATCATCGGCACCTGCAACTGTTTGAAAGTATCTGTGAGTCACGAGGACTCATCAATCTCACACCTGCGAGATCAAGACTATTTAAGCTTATGGGTAGGGTAAGGTAATGAGGTGGAACTGCAGCAAGCACTAAGCATATATGGTGGCTAACATACGCAAATAAGAGCGAGAAGAGAAGCAACGCAACGGTCATGAAGCTAGAAGTGATCAAGAAGTGATCCTGAAACTACTTACGCACAACCATAACTTAAGAACCGTGTTCACTTCCCGGACTCCATCGAAAAGAGACCATCACGGCTACACACGCGACTGATTCCTTTTAATTAAGTCAAGTGTCAAGTTATCTACAACCGGATATTAACAAATTCCCATCTGCCACATAACCGCGGGCATGGCTCTCAAAAGTTTATACCCTGCAGGAGTGTCCCAACGAAGGATATTCCTTCTACCGGAAAGACCCGATCAGTCTCGGAATCCCGGTTACAAGACATTTCAACAATAGTAAAACCAGACCAGCAAAGCCGCCCGATGTGCCGGCAAATCCTGGTAGGAGTCGCATGTATCTCGTTCTCAGGGCACACCGGATGGGCCAGGCGTTGGGTTGGTATAGACCCTGGTTGCCCAGGGGGCGCCGGACATCGCCCAGTTTGGACCAACACTCAGAGAAGCACTGGCCCGGGGGTTTAAAATAAAGATGACCCTTGAATCTGCAGAACCCAAGGGAAAAGGCTTAGGTGGCAAATGTAAAACCAAGGTTGGGCCTTGCTGGAGGAGTTTTATTCAAAGTGAACTGTCAAGGGGTTCCCATAACACCCAACCACGTAAGGAACGCAAAATCAAGGAACATAACACCGGTATGACAAAAACTAGGGTGGCAAGAGTGGAACAAAACACCAGGCATAAGGCCGAGCCTTCCACCCTTTACCAAGTATATAGATGCATTAATTAAATAAGAGATATTGTGATATCCCAACATATCCATGTTCCAACATGGAACAAACTACAACTTCACCTGCAACTAGCAATGCTATAAAAGGGGCTGAGCAAAAGCGGTAACTTAGCCAAACAACGGTTTGCTAGGAAAGGTGGGTTAGAGGCTTGACATGGCAATATGGGAGGCATGATACAACAAGTGGTAGGTAGCGCGACATAGTGATAGAGCGAACAACTAGCAAGCAAAGATAGAAGTGATTTCGAGGGTATGGTCATCTTCCTTGAGATCCCGCAAGGAAGAAGAACGAGTCCATGAAGAAGACAAACAGACATAGTCGAACGAATCCTCACAACTCCGGACCGAAAATGAAGCTAATGAGAGAAGCAACCCGGAAAGAAGCAAGCAACATAGTGTCGGTGTCAAAACCGGCGGATCTCGGGTATGGGGTCCCGAACTGTGCGACTAGGAGGATGGTAACATGAGGCAGGGGACACGATGTTTTTACCCAGGTTCGGGCCCTCTTGATGGAGGTAAAACCCTACGTCCTGCTTGATTAATATTGATGATATGGGTAGTACAAGAGTAGATCTACCACGAGATCAAGGAGGCTAAACCCTAGAAGCTAGCCTATGATATGATTGTTGTTTGTCCTACGGACTAAAACCCTCCGGTTTATATAGACACCAGAGAGGGCTAGGGTTACACAGAGTCGGTTACAATGGTAGGATATCTACATATCCGTATCTCCAAGCTTGCCTTCCACGCCAAGGAAAGTCCCTTCCGGACACGGGACGAAGTCTTCAATCTTGTATCTTCATAGTCCAGGAGTCCGGCCGAAGGTATAGTCCGGCTATCCGGACACCCCCTAATCCAGGACTCCCTCAGTAGCCCCCGAACCAGGCTTCAATGACAACAAGTCCGGCGCGCAAATTGTCTTCGGCATTGCAAGGCGGATTCTCCTCCAAATTCCATGTGCCTGTCGAATAGTGTTCGGTTTCTTGTAAATGTAGTGCTCCTTGGCTTCTATGCCCAATAATGGCCGTCTTCCACGTGTCAAACGAATACGAAAAGTCAGGATGTTTTTTTATATTTACACCCCTAGCCGCGTGAATGAGCCGCCTATTTAAGGGGACGAGGATTTAGGTCCAAACCACACCTTCTCCCCTCCGCGAGTATTCATCAGAGCGTATCCGACAGAGGTCCATTCTATCATGGCCGGCCGCCGCAACTCCTCCTCTCGCCCTTCCAGCCCTTAGCCTGGAGATTGGAAGAGGTGCTCCATCCCGCACAGCGAGCTAGTGACGCTCCAGACCAAGGGATATCTCCCCCCGGCCTATATGGTGCCGGTTCGAGCCGGACTTGCCACCTATAACGGCGGAGAGCAAGCGGAGAGCGCCCCCAATCCCTCCAAAGGAGAGCGGGTATGCCTTGTCCCTTACTTAAGAAGAGGGCTCGGATTTCCAATTCATCCATTTCTCCGGGGGCTCCTGGAGTTCTATGGCCTCGAGCTGCACGACCTCACGCCTGCCTCCATATTGAATATCGCGGGCTTCGTAGCCCTTTGCGAGCTGTTTTTGGGCTGCGAGGCTCATTTCGTGCTGTGGAAAAGGCTATTCTGCCTTGTGCCCCATTCTCAGAAGTGGTCAATATATCATGTGGGCGGAGCCGAAGTGTGGCGCATCGCCGAGACCGGATATCTATCTGGAACCCCAAAGAAGGCGTCCGAGGACTGGCCTTCAAAATGGTTTTATATAGAGGATGTCCCACTGCCGGATCCTATCCGGATCGGCCTCCCTGAGCTCGACAATGCTCCCCTAAAGAAGCGCCTAAGCTGGCGTCCATGAAGCCCTAAGAGGGAAAGCGACAAGGACGTTCTTCACGTGATGGGCCGGATAAGATTGTTAGCCCATTCCGGACTGACCATGATCGGGGTCATGGCCGCATGCATCATGCAAGGGGTGCAGCCGCTCCAGTATAGAGGCCACCCCATGTGGGACTTCAACGGGGAGGACGACGCCACCCGCCACGGCCGTAAGGGGCCGGATTTGGCTGCCGCTCTAATAAAGACCTTGTCCGCTTTGTACAAGGGAGAAGAGGAGGAATTTCTCCACGTCAACCCACAAGGTGGATTTTCTATGAATAATCCCCCAAGTTGGGTAAGTGGACACTTTTACTTGCCCATCCGTTTTATATTCCCATCGTTAAATATTCAGTCTAACGACTTCAACGTAGGAACTGCGCCAGGCTGTTAAAGAAATAAACAGCCCTCCTCCACAACCCGAGGATCCGGGACGGTCCCTCGACCTGGCCTCTCAAGAGGATCCGGACTTATCTGTGGAGCTGATTAATGGGGTGTTTCATCAATTGAGCAAGGACAACGCCTTGGTGGCCATTATGGCCGATTACCTAGGGCTACTCCCAGCCTCACAGGTAACTGAGACCGAAGTCCCAGCACTTTGAAAAGGGATCTATCCTCGCGTGCTTTCGATTGCCGTATGACAAACCGTGTTTTGCAGGGGAGGTCCTGTAGATGGGAGGCCGAGCCTGCGGCGACTAGCCAACGAGGGGCGGCAAGGCCCCGCGGGCTGAAAAGAAGTGCAGTCCGGACTGAGACGCCGGCACAAAGGTATAGCGCACCATCTTATTCCCAGGTGTCATTCCTTCGAGGCATATTAATGCTCGTAGTCTCTTCAGGACGAAGAGACCTCGCCGGACTATATCCGAAGAGGTTGCCAATCGCGCCTCCACCAGCCAGGCTCCACAGCCTGGTCCGGAAGCGGAGGCGAACACAAGGCGCACACCGGACGCTCCTCCGATAGAGGATGCGAACAGGCTGTCTACCACCAATTCCGAGGTGGAGAGTGCCATGAACCACAGGCATCGCCGGACAGTTCTCCGCGACGCTTGTTTCTCCCAAGAGGCATTGGATGCCTTCAATTCGGGAGATGCGTACCTCCGTGCCGCTCAAAATGGTCTAGCGAGAGCCACGGAGCAGTATGTAAAAGACATACGGGTAAGAAATTTTTGGTAATTATATATATACCAGTAGCCCCCAAGACTTGAAACAGTTAGAATAACTCATTTAAGGATCATTTGTTATGCAGTTTCTTACAGAAAAGAATACCCTACTGTCCCAGGAGCTGGAAGAGTGCAAAGCCCAACTTGAGGCCGCACTAGCCGCGGCAGGGGAGCCCAAGGAGACCCCCTCTGGTAATATACGCTTCGAAAGATAAGTATTTTGCGAAGTGCTTGAACAGACAAGTGCCCAACTAGTTATGTTATATTACATGGTTAGTAAGAAACATCTTCCAGGGAGAATAGTTCCGTTAGGGGTTCCTTTCCCTGGGAGGCATGCCCTAAAGTGCATGTCCATTCTGCAAAAAGAGATGCAGGAAAACATCTGGGGGCGTATAGATAAATAAGTGAAAAAAATATCATCTTTAGTTCACCGACCGAATATTCCCTTAAGAATGCTAGCTTTCGGCTTCACCCAGTCTGAGGTACACATCCCTCTGACCCGACAGTAACAATTGCAGAGGTGCTCCCTTTACCACCTAGCCGAACAATCGGGAACGTAGGGGTAAGCACAGGAGCCAGGCAACCCAGCTTGGCCAAAACTTAAGTCATATCGATGCATATAATGGTGAATAAAAGGTACATGCGGAAGTGTGACACATGTGTTGGGCATGAAGCCCGTATAAATAAGCTTCTGTTTAAAGAAGCCCCCAGGTTTAATGAGCGCGGATGGCGCATCACTTTATGAGCCTTTAAAGGCTATAAGAGAGAGAGAGAGAGAGAGAGAGAGAGAGAGAGAGAGAGAGAGGAGAAGGAGAGAAATGTAAGAAAGAAAGTATATAAAAATGGACAGAGGAAGGAGACGAACACAGAGTCCGGCGCTAGGCGTAGAATCTTCGGAGACGGGCTGCATTCCATGGGTTTGGCTCGAGTTGGTTATCCGATGCATCTCGCAGGCGGTATGCTCCACCAGTCAGGACTTGGTCAATTATGAAGGGACCTTCCCACTTGGGCTTGAGTTTGTCCTTTTTCTTGTCCGGCAGGCGTAGAACTAATTCGCCAATGTTGTAATTTTTGGCCCATACTTCTCTGCTTTGGTATCTTCGAGCCTGTTGTTGATAGAATGCGGAACGGGCTTTTGCCACGTCACGCTCTTCCTCCAAGGCGTCCAAACTGTCCTACCGATCAAGCTCGGCTTCTCTTTCTTCGTACATGCGCACTCGAGGTGAGTCATGAATTATATCGCAGGGCAAAACTGCATCTACGCCGTACACCATGAAGAAAGGTGTGTATCCTTTGGTGCGATTCAGCGTGGTCTACAGCCCCCAGAGTACGGAGTCGAGCTCCTCTACCCAGTGCGTATTAGATTCCTTAAGGGACCGCACTAATCTGGGTTTGATGCCGCTCATGATAAGACCATTTGCACGTTCGACATGGCCGTTAGTTTGTGGGTGATAGACGGAAGCATAATCGAGCTTGATGCCCATTTTTTTGCACCAGAGTTTTACCTTGTCGGCCATAAAGTTCGTGCTGTTATCAGTGATGATGCTGTGGGGGACGCCGTAACGGTGTACAACCTCGGATATAAATTCTATCAACGGTCCGGATTCGGCCGTCTTAACAGGCTTGGCTTTTATCCATTTGGTGAACTTATCCACCATGACCAGTAAGTATTTTTTCTTGTGGGTTCCGCCTTTAAGGGGTCCAACCATGTCAAGTCCCCAGACCGCGAAGGGCCAAGTGATGGGGATAGTTTGGAGGGCAGTGGGTGGCATATGGCTTTGGTTTGCAAAAAGCTGGCAACTGACGCATCGTTGGATTAAGTCCTGGGCGTCTGCCCGGGCCGTCGGCCAATAAAAGCCTGTACAGAAGGCCTTGCTTACAAGGGACCGAGCTGCAGCGTGATGACCGCCGAGTCTGGCATGAATTTCAGCCAGGAGGTTCCGCCCTTCCTCTTCGGAGATGCACCTTTGAAGGACTCCGGTAGTGCTTTTCTTATAAAGCTCTCCCTCATGGACTTTATAGGCTTTAGATCACCGCACTATGCAGCGTGCCTCATTTTGGTCCTCGGGGAGTTCCTGCCTTGTGAGGTAGGCGAGGAATGGTTCTGTCCACGAGGCGATGACGGCCATTATTATGTGGGTTGAAGGTGTTATTTCATTGGCAGAGCCTCCAATTATGTCAGAGTGTTCGGTGTCGGGCAGTGCGGTTGGGTCCGGGCTGTTATTGCCGAGTTCCCCTTCCCATACTACGGATGGCTTGAACTGCCTTTCCAAGAAGATGTTGGGGGGACTACATCGCGTTTTGCGCCGATGCGTGCCAGGACATCTGCCGCCTGATTATTTTCCCGGGCTATATGGTGAAATTCGAGCCCTTCGAACCGAGCTGACATTTTTAGGATGGCGTTGCGATAAGCTGCCATTTTTGGATCCTTGGCATCAAAGTCTCCATTTATTTGGGATATTGCGAGGTTTGAGTCCCCGCGCACCTCTAGGCATTGAATGCCCATGGATACTGCCATCTGGAGACCATGTAAAAGGGCCTCATATTCGGCTGCATTGTTGGAGTCTGTATACATTATCTGGAGTACGTATTGCAATGTGTCTCCTGTGGGGGACGTCAAAACAACTCCAGCCCCTAGACTGGCCAACATTTTGGAGCCGTCAAAGTGCATGACCCAGTTTGAATATGTGTCATACTCTTTAGGGAGTTTGGCCTTCATCCATTCTGCGACGAAGTCGGCCAAAACTTGCGACTTGATAGCTCGCCGTGGCTTGTAAGTTATGTCGAACGGGAGGAGCTCAATGGCCCATTTTGCAATCCGGCCCGTCGCGTCGCGGTTGTTTATAATATCATTAAGTGGCACTTTCGAGGCTACTGTTATTGAACACTCTTGAAAGTAGTCTTGCAGCTTCCGGGATGCCATAAATACCGTGTACGCAATCTTTTGATAATGCGGGTACCGTGACTTGCACGGAGTAAGGACAGTGGACACATAGTAAACCGGCTTTTGAAGGGGAAATTTGTGTCCGTCCATTTCTTGTTCGATGACGAGCACTGCGCTTACGACCTGATGGGTTGCTGCAACGTATAATAGCATTGGTTCGCCAATGTTTGGCGTGGCTAGGACTGGGTTTGTTGCCAAGATGGCTTCTATTTCGTCGAGTCCGGCCATGGCTGCATCCGTCCACTCGAAGTGTTCGGTGCGCCGAAGGAGGCGGTAAAGGGGTAGGGCCTTTTCTCCTAAGCGGGAGATAAAGCGGCTTAGAGCCGCCAAACATCCGGTTAATTTTTGTATTTGTTTGAGGTCCTTTGGGATATCCAATTGTGACAGAGCTCGGATCTTGGCTGGATTTGCTTCAATTCCTCTACCGGATACAATGAAGCCCAAGAGCTTTCTGGCTGGAACGCCAAAAATGCATTTTTTGAGCTTGATGTCGTATGTTCGGAGGTTATCGAATGTTAGCCTCAAGTCGTCTACTAGAGATTCGACATGTCTTGTTTTAACGACCACATCATCTACATATGCCTCCACTGTTTTGCCGATCTGGTTTGCCAGACATGTCTGAATCATGCGCTGATATGTTGCGCCGACGTTTTTGAGCCCGAAGGGCATTGTGTTGAAGCGGAATGGGCCGTATGGTGTGATGAATGCCGTTGCGGCTTGGTCTGACTCTGCCATCTTTATTTGATGGTAGCCGGAGTATGCGTCGAGGAAACACAACAAATCGTGTCCTGTGGTAGCATCAATAATTTGATCGATGCGGGGGAGAGGGAAGGGATCCTTTGGGAAAGCCTTGTTAAGGTCTTTGAAATCAACGCACAGGCGCCAGGATTTGTCCTTCTTTTGGGATGTCCACCATGTATATATCATACGACGAGGTGGCTTTCCAGTGCCCTATGGGCGCTGGTTCTTGATCGTCTCCTGCATCGGCGTCCATATCGTCGATGTCTTCGGAGTCGAAGTCGAGCATGTCGGTTAAATCATCGACAGTGGCTACAAAGTGGGTGGTGGGTGGGCTTTGAATTTCTTCATCATCCGCATCCCAACCTTGCTGACCATAGTCTGGCCAGTGCTCTCCTGATAAAGAGAGAGACTTTAGTGAATTCAGAATATCACCGAAGGGCGAGTGCTCAAAGATGTCCGCGGCGGTGAACTCCATGATCGGCGCCCAATCGGGTTCGAACGGTAGGGGCACGGAGGGCTCGGAGTTTGGAGAGGAGTCTGACTCCTTGGAGTCATGGGCTTCGCAGAGAATATGGCTGGTGTTCGGCACGATCGCTGTAGAGATTGCAACCCCCGAGGCGGTGTCCAACCACCCATCCTCGATTGGCGCGGTTGGGTCCGAATTAAGGGTCGGAGCTGATGCGGGTGCGGCCTCCAAGGCACTGTTCAACGGCAGAGCTAGACCATGCCCATCGTGACAGTGCGGCGCGCTCGGCTGCGGCTCGAACCCGTCGAAGATCAAGTCTCCGCGGAGGTCGGCTGTGTAGTTCAAACTTCCAAATCTGACCTGATGGCCAGGGGCGTAGCTTTCGATGTGCTCCAGATGGCCAAGCAAATTGGCCCGCAGTGCAAAGTTGCCAAATATGAAGATCTATCTGGGGAGAAAAGTCTTACCCTGGATCGCATCGTCGTTGATGATCGGAGGAGCCATCGGGCCTAAAAGTGACGACACAGAGGAAATCTCAATGAAAGCACCAATGTCGGTGTCAAAACCGGCGGATCTCGGGTAGGGAGTCCCGAACTATGCGTCTAGGCGGATGGTAACAGGAGGCTGGGGACATGATGTTTTTACGCAGGTTTGGGCCCTCTTGATGGAAGTAAAACCCTACGTCATGCTTGATTAATATTGATGATATGGGTAGTACAAGAGTAGATCTACCACGAGATCAAGGAGGCTAAACCCTAGAAGCTAGCCTATGGTATGATTGTTGTTCGTCCTACGGACTAAAACCCTCCGGTTTATATAGACATCGGAGAGGGCTAGGGTTACACAAAGTCGGTTACAATGGTAGGAGATCTACATATCCGTATCGCCAAGCTTGCCTTCCACGCCAAGGAAAGCCCCTTCCGGACACAGGACGAAGTCTTCAATCTTGTATCTTCATAGTCCAGGAGTCCGGCCGAAGGTATAGTCCGGCTATCCGGACACCCCCTAATCCAGGACTCCCTCACATAGTAAACAACCATCACATGAACATGGCATGATGCATAACCAAGTATGATGCATGTACGGTTTAATGAGGTATGGCATGGCAAAGTGCACAAACAATACTACAAATTAGGTGGAGCTCAATATGCAACGAGTTGCATATTGATGAAACACCACATTCAATTACTTAGTTCTCTCTTGTTTATGTACCCAACAATATTAAATGTTATTACACATGGCAAGGTGTGAAGCATATGAAAACTACCTATCTAGGCAAGTTTAAATGAGGCCGGAACAACAAACAACAATTCCAGAAAATGCCCATGTGCACATTATGAATTTGATACTATTCTGCCCGAACACAATTTTAAAGTTGCTAAACATGCAAGAGGAGTGCACCATGTTAATCTATGATTTTTCTACCCCATTTACATACAAAGTTTATTAAATTTGGAGCTACGGATATTAAGTTATGAAATAAAACATTTTAACATGGCATTATGCAAAATAAACACAAACAACAATTTAAACATTTTTAACATGGTTGAAAGTTGCAAATTATGAAAGTAGACAAAATCTAAGCAAGTTACATATATAATGTTTTTACAAAAGATGCATTATACATGAGTTATTATATGCATGAAGTTTAGGGGTTTTTCCGCAAAACTGGTTTTTCTGTGGATAATAGAGAAATTCGCTAGACGGGAAAAAATATACGTGGGCCGAAACAGAGGTAGACTAGGCCTCACCAGAGGGGCTCAGCCTAGGTAGGCTAGGCAGGCAGGCGGTTGCGTTGCTGGGCCTTGGAGGCCGAGCGCTGGGTCGGTCAACGCGCGCTGCTCGTGCGCTCGTCTCCTCGTTCCCAAGCGGGACGAGGCCATGGCGGCACCGGCGGCTAACGGCGACGAGGCGGTAGGGACGGACAGATCCGAGGTAAGAGACGTCGAGAACAGACAGATCCGCCCTCCCGGTGGCGGATCCGGCCGGCAGAGGTGGAGCTCGTCGAGCTAGGGACGATGCCATGTCGGGGTTCCTGCGGGGAGAGATAGACCATGAGAGAGAGAGAGAGGGAGAAGGAAAGGGAAACGGAGATGGACAAGGGAGGAGAGGAGAAGGCGACGCGGTACTGACCGGGGCGGAAGTGCTCATCACCGGCAACGACACCAACTCCGGCGAGGTGGCGCGAAGAGTAGGCAAGCGGCGAGCTCGGATCGGGAGCTCCTCTCCCGATGGAGCTCGGAGAACGGGGCGGCGCTGTGCGGGCTCCTCGGGCCCAGATCATCTCGGGGTGGGCCGCGGATGGGCCAACAGGGCCACGACAGAGTGGGCGCTGCGAGGGGTCAGGTGGCATGCCCTGAATGGCTGCAGGGGCTGCGCGGCTGATGTGGCAGCGGCGCTGGGTGGCGGCTGACCACTGGCGCGACAACAAGTAGCGGTGGGGAGTGCACCGGCGCTGAAAACTAGGATGTAGGTAGTGTCTCTAATGATTGGGAAGCACGGAAGCTGAGGAGGAGGATGGCTGCTGTCCAAAAATGGCAAGGGGGAGGTTTATATAGGGCAGGTTTAGGGTTAGGAGGGATTTGGACCGTTTCGGAGCATCTGATCGTGATCCGACGGTTCCGATCGAGAGGAGGGGTTTAGTTGGGTTAGGTGGGCTGGAGGTGAGTCGTAGTGGGTTGTGCAGAAAGCCTTGGGCTGAGAGAAGAGAAGAGAGAGAGGCCCGACGACTGTTTCCGGAGACCGAAAACGTCCGATGTTTGACCGGCTTATTGTGCCGCTATATGTTTAGCGGTTGGGTTATCAAACGAGCTCCGAATGCGACGAAACTTGACAGAAGGTCTATCTACACTATAATAAGACCGCACCCCAACTCTCACCCCATTCTGAGAACATTTTCCGGCCAGTTATAAAATAATATTTCGGAGGTGCTGCGGGCGCGTGCAAGTGTGTCTGGGCTCAAAACGGACAACGAAGAGAACTAGGGGAACCGGACGGATGCAAGTTTAGGAAACATGATGATGCAATGCACATGATGACATGGAAAGATGCAACATGCAAGCAGATGACAAGGCAACAACAGTGAATAACCAGAAGACACCTGGCGCAATTGACTCGGGGCGTTACAGCAGTCCACCACTACAAGAGGATCTCGTCCCGAGATCTAGGATGGCACCGGAGGGAAACGGAAGAGGAAGAGAACATGTAAAACTAAGTTGCTTCTTCGACAAACGTGTGAAACCATGAACCTTGAGATGTTGAACAAATTGAAAGAAGAATACAATGCAGATGAACGAAGTTAAAAACACTCTATTAGGAAAGAGGAACAAGGAACATTGCGAGAACCTAGAGGTTAAGTGACAAGATAGATATTGAAACCACTCCGGTTAAAACAAGATAGAGAAGGAATAAGAATGATATAACTTGGACAACACTCTGACTGTAAATGGAAGGAATTGAACATGAACTTGGGAAGATTGGATGATACTTGACGAAATCAACAACACACTGCCTCCAGAACTATTGAAAGAATGGCACAATGGGTAAGAACGATTTCAGACAGCACTCCGGTTGAGAAGGGAGGTAAAACTTGACAAAATGGGAAGAACTTGAAAAGAGGGCATGAGACTCCAATTGAAACGGAATAAGCAAGGGAAAAGAACATGATCTTGACAAGACAAAATGATGGGTGAAGAGAGCAACAACACAATGCATCCGGAATAAGAATAGAAGATAGGTCGTTATGAAGAAAGAAAGTAGAAGAAAATGATAACTTCTACCTCCAATGAATTAGAAGGCATCCTTAGGAAGAAGGATTGAATGGAGTTGTTGAGAATTAGCCAACAAAAGAATAAGGTTCTTCTGGGCTTATGGAAAAACATCTCAAAACTGAGGTGAAATTCTGCCACTAACGAAAACAATTGCTTGCTTGAGATCAACGAAGAGATGAAAACTTCTTTCACCGAGAGGATAGGAGAAAACTTGGATCATTTATAAACACCATATTAGCAAAATTCCTTAGGGAAGGCTTTAGGTGAAATATAACCCAAGATGACTCCAATGAAGAGGTTGATTGGTTGAAAAGATTTCTTGAGCGAAGAGAAAATGATGGATTGAGATATGTCACTCTTGAAAACCTGTGAATCATGAAACACAAAGGGAAATTATCAACAGTGACATAACACCACCTCAAAAGATGAGATATGAAAGAATTGCACTTCGGAATGCAAGATGAAGAATGCTTGAACTCCTTTGAAAAGAATCTCGATGAACACTTCGAGAAGGAATTAAATCCTTGATGAACCATCAGGTAGAGCCTCCATGAAGAACTCCGGTAATAAAAGAATGATCAAAAGAAGTGAAGGATTTAAAATAACAAGATTGAAGTCTTACAATGATTAGATGAAGCTTCACGACGATATGAGCGCGAAAACTTTGAACTATGGAAAAGAAAGATGAACAACTAGAAACCAAGAATTGATATCATGAACGAACTCCGAAAAAGAAAAGATGATGCATCTCGAACCGAGAATGTGATATGAAGGACAACTCTAGAGAGAGAGATGAATCACCTGGATGAACCAAGAATAAGAATTATGTTATGCATGTCCTTCATCAATTTAGATTGATGACAAGCAACGGATTTGGCATACTACATATTCTCATAAGAAGGATTAAGAGAGATATAGCGCAAACCTGAGGATGTCTTGATGGAACCCTCGGTGGGATTTGGAAACAACAAATGAATTGATATGCTAACGAAGGAAGGGAAAGCTTGAACGAACCACTGTAAGAATTGAAAATGAACGAAGAAAAGATAAAGAAACACCAGGAAGAATTATAACAAGAACGAAGATACTTGAGAGAATATAAATACATGAGACTGAACGGATCATGAGCTGACTAGAGGGTACTTGAATGATGCACCGGAAGAATTCGAGAATGAGAGCTGAAAGCTGAGAATGAATAAACTTGAAATGATGGCCTTCGGAGAATCAAACTAAAAAGACTCCTGAATAGCTCCGGATGGGTGAAAAGAATTCTCACAATCAAAAACAATTATGAGAGGATGGCATCAAGCTTGAGCTTCGCCTCTTTGGAAGAATGGGTAAGATTTGGAGGAGAAACTCTTCTTCGGTCTTCAGATGTTGAGAATGATGATGAGAACCACCATGACAATTGATGAGACACTCCGGAACAATGAAGAATAGAAATGTTGAACCAACGATGAAAAGAATTTGAAAGATCTTGGGAAAAGACATTTGACTGATGATAATTCATTCTTACGTCAAACTTTAGAAGATTTGAGAATAGCTCCGAAAAATAGAAGAGTCAGGTAAGATCATGGGGGAAAACCTGTGGGTTATGCGCCCACTCAAAAGAAACACCATGAATGATTTAAAAGAGAGAATGCGCCGGTTGAATTAAATAGCTTGAATGAGATAACAACCTCGAAATAACTTGAACGGATCAAGAATGGAAACATGAATCTTCGAGATAAGTTGAGCACTCTGGAACAATTGAATAGCGAGAAGTGGATGATTAAGAGGTGCACCGGCATGAGAAAGCATTTGAAAAGAGGAAAATGGACATGATCAACAACGAAATCTTGAATTCAATCCACCGGAGAATCAAGAACTTAAGCTCCCTTTAGTATCTTCCTGAGAATCACCGGATAAGAACATTGGCAGAAAAGAATGGAGAGACTTCACATCAATAAAAAGGATACTTGATTAAGAAGTCTGAGTCCTTGAAGAAAAAGGGTGGGAGGGTGGGAAAAACAAAGAAAACTTTGGCAGATGGAAAGGATACCGTTGAGAAAACTTAGAGTTGATCTTGCGGATGTTGAAAATGATCAGATCCACTTGAAGGAAACATGCCGGTTGGAAAAGAATTGTCGAGACAGTCTCGAGGAAGGAGGATTAGTATTCCCATAGAAATATGAGAACACTGCTTAGAAAAGGTATGGAATCAACACTTGACATTAAAGCAACTCGAATACCATAACTGAAAACAAAACAAAGGATTGGCTTGTAGAATAAGCCGGAAACAAACATATGATAGATCCCATATCGTATCATGTGTCTGTTAGAAAGATATTCTACGAGCTACATGAATTCCCACCTATAAACTCCCGAAACATTTTGGTTATGCAATCTGGTGTTGGGGATACAAGGGAAGCATAATATCTCACCCAAACTAACAATCCCTACATCCAGTTGTATCCAATCTTCAACATATAACCAAGAAACCTTCGGAAATCGTGTACCTCAACCTTCGAAAAGCATACGTTATATGAGTTATGGCAATACTCCTGAACTCCCACCCCAGTACTGGGTGGTGTCGAGGTTATATCACCAACAACTGCATAAAAGAGATTTTCGATGTCGGCAAACTCAGGTATTCCAGAATCAAGCGATAAAATTGTGACGACAACACCTTGGAGCTCAACTCCCCGGGACACTGCCACAACCCCTAAATGTCAGGAGGCACCAAGAACAATGTTCTCGTCACAAGGCTATCGAAACGATTCCAAGATACCCGCGTGATCCTAAAAAAATTTCATGAAATTTGAGGAGAGAAAATTCAAAACTTCTACGTCAGGAGGCCTCACCAGAGCGATGAAGGGACCGAGGAGTAAAAGAATCCTACTCTCCGATATATATAATCCTAAGACTCAAAACATTTTGTTCCGCAAAACTGGTTTTTCTGTGGATAATAGAGAAATTCGCCAGACGGGAAAAAATATACGCCGACCGAAACAGAGGCGGACTGGGCCTCACCAGAGGGGCTAAGCCTAGGTAGTCGAGGCAGGACGGCGGTTGCGTTGCTGGGCCTTGGAGGCCGAGCGCTGGGTCGGTCAACGCATGCTGCTTGTGCGCTTGTCTCCTCGTTCCCAAGCGGGATGAGGCCATGGTGGCATCGGCGGCTAACGGCGATGAGGAGGCATGACAGCGGCAGGGACAGACAGATCCGAGGTAAGAGACATCGGGAACAGACAGATCCACCCTCCCGGCGGCGGACCCGACCGGCAGAGGTGGAGCTCGTCGAGCTAGGGACGACGCCATGTCGGTGTTCCTGCGGGGAGAGAGAGACCATGAGAGAGAGAGGGAGAAGGAAAGGGAAACGGAGATGGACAAGGGAGGAGAGGAGAAGGCGACGCGGTACGGACTGGGGCGGAGGTGCTCGTCACCGGCGACGACGCCAGCTCCGGCGAGGCAGCGCGGAGAGCAGACAAGCGGCGAGCTCGGATCGGGAGCTCCTCTCCCGATGGAGCTCGGGGAGCGGAGTGGCGCTGTGCGGGCTGTCGGGCCCAGATCATCCCA
>NC_041380.1:109830126-109854330 GCF_002162155.2 Triticum dicoccoides | reverse complement strand
CCCTGGATGGCTGCAGGGGCGGCACGGCTGATGTGGCGGCGGCGCTGGGTGGCGGCTGACCACTAGCGCGGCAACAAGTAGCGGTGGGGGAGTGCGCCGACCCTGAAAATGAGGATGGAGGTAGTGGCTCTAATGATTGGGCAGCTCAAAAACTGAGGAGGATGGCTGATGTCCAAAAATGGCAAGGGGGATGTTTATATAGGGCAGGTTTAGGGTTAGGAGGGATTTGGACCGTTTCAGAGCATCTGATCGTGATCTGACGGTTCCGATCGAGAGGAGGGGTTTAGCTGGGTTAGGTGGGCTGGAGGTGAGTGGTAGTGGTTGTGCAGAAACCCTTGGGCTGAGAGAAGAGAAGAGAGGCCCGGCGACTGTTTCCGGAGACCGTAAACGTCCGATGTTTGACCAGCTTATAGTGCCGCTATATGTTTAGCGGTTGGGCTATCAAACGAGCTCTGAATGCGACAAAACTTGACAGACGGTCTATCTACACTATAATAAGACCGCACTCCAACTCTCACCCCATTATGAGAACATTTTCCGGCCACTTATAAAATAATATTTCGGAGGTGCTGCGGGTGCATGCAAGTGTGTCTAGGCTCAGAATGGACAACGAAGAGAACTAGGGGACCAGGACGGATGCAAGTTTAGAAAACATGATGATGCAATGCACATGATGACATGGAAAGATGCAACACGCAAGCGGATGACAAGGCAACAACAATGAATAACCGGAAGACACCCAATGGACTCGGGGCGTTACAACACTCCACCACTACAAGAGGATCTCATCCCAAGATCTAGGATGGCACCGGAGGGAAACGGGAGAGGAAGAGAACAGGTAAAACTAAGTTGCTTCTTCGACAAACAAGTGAAAGCATGAACCTTGAGAGGTTGAAAAAATTGAAAGAAGAATACAATGGAGATGAGCGAAGTTAAAAACACTCCGTTAGAAAAGAGGAACAAGGAACATTGCGAGAACCTAGAGGTTAAGTGACAAGATAGATATTGAAACCACTCTGGTTATAATAAGATAGAGAAGGAATAAGAATGACATAATTTGGACAACACTCCGACTGTAAATGGAAGGAATTGAACATGAACTTGGGAAGATTGGATGATAATTGACGAAATCAACAACACACTGCCTCCAAAACTATTGAAAGAATGGCACAATGGGTAAGAGAGATTTCAGACAGCACCCCGGTTGAGAAGGGAGGTACAACTTGACAAAATGGGAAGAACTTGAAAAGAGGGAACGACACTCTAGTTGAAACGGAATAAGCAAGGGAAAAGAACATGATCTTGACAAGACAAAATGATGGGTGAAGAGAGCAATAACACAATGCCTCCGGAAGATGAATAGAAGATAGGTCGTTATGAAGAAAGAAAGTAGAAGAAAATGATAACTTCTACCGCCAATGAATTAGAAGGAATCGTTAGGAAGAAGGATTGAATGGAGTTGTTGAGAATTAAACAACAAAAGAATAAGGTTGTTGTGGGCTTATGGAAAAACATCTCAAAACTGAGGTGAAATTTTGCCACTAACGAAAACAATTGTTTGCTAGAGATCAACGAAGAGATGGAACCTTCTTTCGCCGAGAGGATAGTAGAAAAACTTGGATCATTTATAAACACCATATTAGCAACATTCCTTAGGGAAGGTGAGGGAGTCCTGGATTAGGGGGTCTCCAGATAGCCGGACTATATCCTTTGGCCGGACTGTTGGACTATGAAGATACAAGATTGAAGACTTCGTCCCGTGTCCAGATAGGACTCTACTTGGCATGGAAGGCAAGCTAGGTAGTACGGATATGGATATCTCCTTCTTTGTAACCGACCTTGTGTAACCCTAGCCCACTCCGGTGTCTATATAAACCGAAGGATTTTAGTCCGTAGGACAACATACAATCATACCATAGGCTAGCTTCTAGGGTTTAGCCTCTCCGATCTCGTGGTGGATCAACTCTTGTAATACCCATATCATCAAGAATAAAGCAAGCAGGACATAGGGTTTTACCTCCATCAAGAGGGCCCGAACCTGGGTAAAACATCGTGTCCCCTGCCTCCTGTTACCATCCGCCATAGACGCACAGTTCGGGACCCCCTACCCGAGATCCGCCGGTTTTGACACCGACATTGGTGCTTTCATTGAGAGTTCCTCTGTGTCGTCGTTGTTAGGCTTGATGGCTCCTACTATCATCGATAGCGATGCAGTCCAGGGTGTGACTTTTCTCCCCGGACAGATCTTTGTGTTCGGCGGCTTCGCACTGCGGGCCAACTCGCTTGGCCATCTAGAGCAGATCGAAAGTTACGCCCCTGACCACCAGGTCAGGTTTGGAAGCTTAAACTAGACGGCCGATATCCGCGGAGACTTGACCTTCAATGGATTCGAGCCCGTGCTGCCTTGTGCGCCACGCGGTCACGATGAGTACGATTTAGCTCTACCATCGGGCAGTGTTCAGGAGATCGCACCGGTAGCCGCTCCGAGCCTCAATTCGAAGCCAGTAGCGCCATCCATGGACGGGTGGATAGACCCCATCATGGAGGCCGCATCCTCAGCGGCGATCAAGCCGAATATTGACCATACCATTCACAAGAGCCGTGTTGCCAAACTGCCGGATCCTTCTCTGGCCATGGACTCTGAACCGCCTGCGCCCGTTCCTATCGAATCCGATTGGGCGCCGATCATGGAGTTTACCTCCGTGGATATTTTTCAGCACTCGCCCTTCGGCGACATACTGAACTCATTAAAGTCTCTCTCCTTGTCAGGAGGGTCCTGGCCGAACTACGTCTGGCAGGATTGGGATGCGAATGACGAAGAAATTCGCCGCCCACCCACCACCCACTTAGTAGCCACTAACGATGACTTAACCGACATGCTCGACTTCGACTCCGAAGACATCGATGATGTGAGAGACGAAGAGGAACCACTGCCCACAAGGCACTGGACAGCCACCTCATCATACGATATATACATGGTGGACACACCCAAAGAAGGCAATGGCGACAAGACAATAGAGGATGACCCCTCCAAGAAGCAACCCAAGCGCCGACGTCAGTGGCGCCGCTCGAAGTCCCGCCAAGGCAAAAGTGGTGATACCGGCACAGGAGATAATAACACTCCGGACAGTGCCGAAATCGGCAACAATCCCCTCCAGCAACATTTAGGGCAGGAGGATGGAGAAGCTAGCCCTCTAGAGAGAGTGGCAGATGGAGAGGCGAAGGATGATAATTACATGCCTCCCTCCGAAGACGAGGCAAGCCTCGACGATGAAGAATTCGTCATGCTAGAGGATCCCGTCGAACAAGAGCGCTTCAAGCGCCGGCTTATAGCCACGGCAAATAGCCTTAAGAAAAAGCAGCAGCTTCAAGCTAATCAAGATTTGCTAGCTGACAGATGGACTGAAGTCCTGGCGGCCGAGGAATATAATCTCGAACGCCCCTCCAAGAGTTACCCAAAGTGCAGGTTGCTACCCCGACTGGAGGAGGAAGCACCAAAACCTACATCTCTGGCGTATGACGTGGCTGACCGGCCACCTCGTGGCCACGACAGAGAGGCATTCCGGCCAAAAGCTCAGCCCGCGCCCCGATGCCATTCAAATAAAAAGGCATGGGGAAATACGCCAGACCTACGAGACGTATTGGAGGACAAAGCAAAACATGCACGATCGATCTACGGATCACGAGGGCGCGCCACTATGCGAGATGATAATCGTCACGCCGGATACAGTAAAAGTAAGTCCGGCCGGGCTGAACACAGCGGGTAAGACTCACTCGAGCTGCGTCACGACATAGCCCAATACAGTGGCGCCGCACACCCCCTATGCTTCACAGACGAAGTAATGGATCATCAAATCCCAGAGGGCTCCAAACCTGTAAATATAGAATCATACAACGGCACAACAGATCATGTGGTATGGATCGAGGATTTCCCCCTGCATATCCACATGGCCCGCAGTAATGATCTACACGCCATTAAATACCTCCCACTCAAGCTCAAAGGATCAGCTCGGCATTGGCTCAATAGCTTGCCAACAGAGTCCATTGGCTGTTGGGAGGATCTGGAAGCCGCATTCCTCGACAACTTCCAGGGCACTTACGTGCGACCACCAGATGCCGGCGACTTGAGCCACATAATTCAGCAGCTAGAGGAATTGGCCAGGCAATTCTGGACACGGTTACTAACAAAGAAAAATCAAATCGTCGACTGTCCGGATGTAGAGGCCCTAGCAGCTTTTAAGCACAACATCCGCGATGAGTGGCTCGCCCGACACCTTGGTCAGGAAAAGCCGAAATCTATGGCAGCCCTAAACGACACTCATGACCCGCTTTTGTGCGGGAGAAGATAGCTGGCTGGCTCGCAGCAATAACATATCAAATAACCACGGTACTTCGGATACCAAGGATGGCAATGGCAGGTCACGTCGCAACAAACATAAGCTCCGCATTAACAGCGACAATACCGAGGATACGGCAGTCAATGCCGGATTCAAAGGCTCTAAACCCGGTTAGCGGAAAAAGCCATTCAAAAGAAGCACTCCAGGCCCGTCCAGTATGGACCGTATACTCGATCGCTCGTGCCAAATACACGGCACCCCCGACAAGCTAGCCAACCACACCAACAGGGATTGTTGGGTGTTCAAGCAGGCCGGCAAGATAAATGCTGAAAACAAAGATAAGGGATCACATAGCGATGACGAGGAGGAGCCCCGGCAGCCGAACACCGGAGGACAGAAGAGGTTCCCCCCACAAGTGCGGATGGTGAACATGATATACGCAACCCACATCCCAAAGAGGGAGCGGAAGTGGGCGCTCAGGGACGTATATGCATTGGAGCCAGTCGCCCCAAAATTCAACCCATGGTCTTCCTGTCTGATCACCTTCGATTGCAGGGACCACCCCACTAGTATCCGTCATGGTGGATTCGCCGCATTGGTCCTAGACCCAATCATTGACGGATTTCACCTCACTCGAGTCCTTATGGATGGCGATAGCAGCCTGAACCTGCTTTATTAGGACACAGTGTGCAAAATGGGTATAGACCCCTCAAGGATCAAACCCACAAAAACGACCTTTAAAGGCGTCATACCAGGTGTAGACGCCCACTACATAGGCTCAGTCACACTGGAAGTGGTCTTCGGATCCCCGGATAACTTCCGAAGCGAAGAGTTAATCTTCGACATAGTCTCGTTCCGCAATGGCTACCATGCACTGCTCGGGCGAACCGCATTCGCAAGATTCAATGCGGTACCGCATTATGCATATCTCAAGATCAAGATGCGAGGACCTCGGGGGGTCATCACAGTCAATGGAAACACCACTACTAGGGAAAACCTTATGCACAAAAATTTAGCAGTAGCGCGTGTCAAAAAAAGGCGCTAGTGCTAAATAGCAGTAGCGCGTGTCCGTAAACCGCGCTACAGATACAATAGTAGCAGTAGCACGTGCGCATGAAAAAGCGCTACCACTAATATCCCCTTTGCTAAACCGATAGGCTACGCATAGCAGTAGCGGTTTTGAGGAAAGCGCGCTACCGCTAGCACATAAGTAGCAGCGCGTTTCGCGCGGAGAGCGCTACTGCTAATGGAAATAAAATAAAATAAAAAACAAATGGAAACGTAAATGAAAAAGAAAGAAATAGAAAAAGGAGAAAGAAAAAAATAAAATGTAGAGCAAAATAAATGAGGAAGCGGAAAAAAGGAGAAATACGTAGCAGTAGCGTTTGTTCGTAAGAGGTGCTAGAGCTAATGTAGCTGCAGCGCGTTTCCTAGACCCGCGCTATAGAAACAGAAAAGGAAATAAGAAAGATAAGGAAATTACATAGCTATAGCAGTAGCGCGTTTTGTGAAACTCGCTATAGTTTAGTTAGCTATAGCGTGTTTCGCGAAAAGTGCTACCGCTAAGTCTGACTTAACCAAAGAACCATTTCCCCCCGGCCACCACTTCTCCCCCAAATCCCTCGACCCACCCCGCCGTCGTCTGCCTGACTCACCATCGCCCCACTTCGCCGCCGTCTCCTGCCGACGTCGACTCCCCCGGAGCCACCAGAGCCGCGCGCCATCGACTCCACCGGAGCCGCCCCCAACGCCACCGGAGCCGCGCGGCCTCATCAACGCCACCAGAGCCGCAGTCGATGCCACCGGACCCACCCTCCCCACAACTGCCTCCCTCGCCGTCAGCGGAGACGCCCCCGCCTCCCTCGCCACCACTGCCTCCTGCGCCACCACCGGAGCCATCCTCTGTAAGCCCCCACCCCTCCTCTCTCTCTATCTCTAAATTAGTTAGGTTAATTTAGTTAGGAAAAGAATTTAGTTAGGTTAATTTTGTTAGGTTAATTAGTTAGGTTAATTTGGTAGAGATGCGCCTGCCTCCCTCGCCGTAGGAAAAAATTGTATATGCTTAACTAGGGCAGTATTGTTAGGGTTGTAGTGTTTAATTACAAATGTTAGGAAAGTAAGGTTTAACTAGATGTTAACTAGGGTGGTAGGATTTAGTTTAGAGAAAAAATCAATATAAAAATATAAATTTCTGTTAGTGTTGCAAGTCTAGATGCAAATTTGAAGTGGTCATGATATATGAAAAATCCTCAATTGTGTTTGCTCATTGATCATAATCGACATTGAAGTGGTTCGATTGTGCCCAAGTGGCCTTTTGTTGATTCCAGGGAATGATGGCCTATGTTTTTCCAGAATGTTGATTCATTTCCGTTCCGGCAAAATACAGGTTCTCGATTTGTCCACTTTTTAGCAAAGGTCATGCCGAAATTTTCCGTGAATTTCGGCATGACTTGTGCTACAAACTAGGACATATCGAGTGCCCGGGATTTGCCGCACCGGGAAGGAGTCAACGTTCCTGCAAAACAATAGGCCTTTTTATTTCATTATTCATTTTATTAGGTCTAGAATTAATTGACTAGATTTAATCATAGGAAACATGGCTAGCAACGATGAAGGACAGGGTTCTGGTGATTGCGACGACGTCTACCGGGCGGCAGACAATTTTTTTAGCCTTGCCGACATCGAGACTGAGACTGAGACCGCCGCTGAGACTCAGACCGGTATCGAGACCAGCTCTGAGACTGAGACCGGCGCTGAGACTCAGACCAGCATCGAGACTGGCGCTGAGACTGAGACCGGCGTTGTCTCGGGGAGCGGAGCCGGTGTTGAACTGAAACCAAAGAGGCAACGGCCTCCTAACAAACTCAGGACTACTAGACTGGTGGTCACGGAGGTGGACGATGGCAATTTTGAGCCAAAGGCGCCCGAGGAAGCGCGTCGATGCTATGACAATCAGATAGGCTGCATCGTACGGACAACCACCACCATCAACGATGAGAAACTACAGAAGATAGAAAATATGAGGAGCTCCCTCCTAAAGAAGTTTCACCAGATATTCTTGTTCCCGGGCCGGAATGAGAAGGATTATAAAGATCCAGATGAGGACCCGTCAATGAAGAAGATGAACAAACACACCATGACCAAGTTTAGCGACGCGTTGGCCGCCTGGAAAAATCGAGTGAAAGCGAAGATCATCAACAAGAAGGAACCCTACTCCGAGATTGTAAAGGATAATCTGACAATCACGGAAGAGCAGTTTCAAATATTCAAGGAGGCTTGCGAGGCCGAAGCTACCAAAAAAAAGTCTAAGTACATGAAGGGGCTTCAAGAGAGGAACATTGGGAGCCAGCACCTCGGAACCCGTGGTTACAACGAAAAGAGGTGCAAATGGGCCAAGGAGGAAGCGGAAGCCGCGAGTCTGGGCATCCCAGACCCCTCGGCGGATTTCACCATCCCGCAGGAGCGTGACGTCCTCAGGGCCCGGCACCTTTGGGACCCAGTGAAGAAGGTTTACGAGACAAGACCGGTCATTACGAAGTTCATGAGACTGCTGGTAAATTTAATTTCTGATCAATTCGACTGCACATGTTAGTCATATTTGTAAACGATCCTTGTGCCTTTTGCAGAGAGAGCAGCACCGGATTGCGGCCGAAAGTGACTCACCGTCTGAGGCATTAGCGAGGCCCAAGTGGGACACTCCATTCAACCAAGTGTTGAACATATTGAAACGACAACCGGTGGATACTCGCCCATCGTATGGACGTGTGCACGGTGTCGGAGACGACGCCACGTGGAAGAAGTACTACCGGGAGACCACGGAGGAGAGAAAGGAAAGACGGAGGTTAACTGAAGAAAACATCGACAAGAAGGTTGAGATTGCGGTTGAGAAGAAATCATCTCAGACAGTCGCAACAGCGGTAGCTGCCGCAAAACAGGTGGTTGCAGATTTGTCTACTTCCTTGGTGACGGGCGTTTTCACTTGGACAAGGCAACATCCAGAAAAAATACAGAGGACTTTCCCCTTGTTGACTTCTTGGGGAGCAGCTTGACTAGCATTGCACCAGTACCTGCTCCCGCACCGGACATGCTCGGTGGTGCTTCGTCTTTGGTTGAGCTCGACGCCCTCACGGTATCTGTCACACTGTCCCCCTTCAATATAAATGTATAATCTCCCATTTTCGTTGCCTTTCCGATGTCTCATGTTGCAGACTTTTCTTTGCAGGGCGATGAAACCCCATGCACCATATTGTACACCATCGGCAACCAGATGGTGGACGTGGGGAAGGCGACAATAATGAAGCCGAAGGAACCATTGTTCCGCAGCCGGCCGATCCCCCCGAACATCTTCAAGGTTTCCGTGGCCAGTGTCAAACCGGGCCACGAGAATTTGCCTCCTCCAACACTAGCAGGGGATGACGACGAGACACCGCGGTGGCTTGGTGATTGTTGCAATGGGTGGGTCTTGTTGTGGCCAAAGAGTCTGCTTCGTCTGGAGGCGGCCGAGAGCACACCCATGAGCACACAGCCTCAGCAAGGTATGAACATCAACACCCTACCTATCCAATTAGCGTTGGGTGTCGGGTTGGGTGATAGCGGACGGGGTAAGGAGGAGGCTCCATTAGTCACTGATGACGTCGCCATGGATGAGGATGAGGACGACGATGGTGCTGAACAATATGTCTATACTAGCGCCTCCTCAGGGTTTGAGCGTCATGAGTTGGTGCCTGAATTGCCGTCTCAACGTATCATG
Organism: Triticum dicoccoides; assembly: GCF_002162155.2. Taxonomy (NCBI): domain Eukaryota; kingdom Viridiplantae; phylum Streptophyta; class Magnoliopsida; order Poales; family Poaceae; genus Triticum; species Triticum dicoccoides. The sequence goes on along the minus strand of NC_041380.1, from coordinate 109,845,243 downwards.
GATGACCTTCCGGTAGTGAAGAAGTCTAGGAAGAGAGTGAGGAAAGGCAAAAAAGCTGATTCTATGATCCAGCTTCCCCGCGGATAAGTTCTTCCTCCGATTCGATTACATATTCGACATGTTTCACGTGAAAAAGATAGATTTTACGTTTGTCCGCCTTTATGCCTTGCACATGAACTACATCATCGGGGTTGAGCAGATATCTCATATCTGTGTCGCTGACCCGTACTACATGCACGAGGGCTTCTTGGGAGTCTGCGCAAAGCACCGTGAATACACGAGGGATTACATTGTCAGTTTCATGCTCGCCAATAAGGACAAGGAGGCGATTGTCGTGCCTTATCATCCCGTGTAAGTCATCTGCGCTGCTATCCTTCCTTAGATTTCAATCATTCATTTGCACAGTGGAGGCTAATTAATTTGAGGTGTACTTATTTTGTGCAGCGGCGGGCGCGCCGTCCTCATCATCCTCTACCCCCGATTCTCCCACGCTCTTTACTTGGACTCGTCGAAGAACATTCACAAAAAAGGATTACACCCACATCAAGGATGTTCTCGATAGTGCTATGTTTTACTACCAAGCAGGGGGTGGAGAGGTCAGGGACAAGAAGAGAAGGGGCGGCAAGGTCGCCTTCGGCCATAAGATCTAGCAACCGAACGATTCTCTTAATGATGGATTCTATGTCCTACACCACATGCTGGAGTACAGACGGAATCACCAGAACCTTCGCATGTCACCTAGATCCGGCGATGCCCATATTCTGCAATGGGCAAAGGACATAGGAGATATCGAGGATCATCAACTTCAAGCTGAGTTCTATAACATCCAGCGCGAACTTTCCCAAATCATCATGAAGGAGATCGTCGGAAAAACAGGGATGTTCTACGGAGAAGGACAAATGTCGCGAGAAGACGTCCGAACATGGATAGCCTCTCAGCATCTCGACATGAAGCCTTTCACTAAGCTCGAGGACTATCTCCCTGACTTGGATGGATGGAACGACATGTTGGAGTGATTGTCGATATATGACAATGTGTCCGTTTAGTCCATACTTTCTGTATGAAAAAACTTTGAGTTATGCACGGTGAAACTTTATTTGTGATGTAATTAAACCGTCCTCCTCCTCGAGTAGCGAAAATCACTCTAGTTAGGGCATTTTGGGGTAGGATGAACTTTGTTATTTATGCTTATGATATGTTGTTTCTATTTTTGTCAAGTCTGTCTCTTTCTGTTGCTCAACTATATATGTTGCATATCATCGACTCATGTGACAATGCAGGTGCATAGATCATAGATGGCGAAGAAGTGCTACGCCAGGAGTATATATACGACAAGTGGCCAGAGTGTCAGGCCCCGGTGTATCGGTTTCCGGTTTCCGAGCGACAGGCAGTAGTTAGTTTAGGTTCACGCTAATGCGACAGAGGGATACGAACTCATGTACTCAAAGTGATAGCTCTTCTCTCGTATATCATTGTTTAGATGGATGACGATGTATTTGCAAGTAATTGAGACTTGTATCGCTATTTTCGAGATGATGACGAGAGACCACTTTGTGTTGGATGATGATTATGATGATGACATGATTTGATGAGACTAATTGTATGTATATGCTATGATTACATCTGTATGTGTATGATATGTTAAAGATTATTGTATAAAGCCTATTCAAATACAAAACAAATATGCAGGAAAAAAAACAAAAAAAACTAGTAGTAGCGAGGGGGGGAAATTTAGCAGTAGCGCCGCCTTACCAGTAGCGCTTCCCAGTAAACAGCGCTGCAGATAATATCAGCAGCGCCCTTTCCTAAAGAGCGCTATAGCTATTCATGTATAGCAGTAGCGTGGGACAACCTGTGCTACTGTTATACGTTAGCTGTAGCGCCTTATTAGTAGCGTCGGTCCCCTCACTACTAATAGGCCCAAAACCTGCGCTGCTGCTAGGCTTTTCCCTAGTAGTGCACAAAGCGCTCTCTCCGCACGGAGGAGCACACTGCGGCCCTCGCAGCAGAAGCACAAAGCAGCCTCTTAAGGCAATCCACTAGTTCGGCGATTAAGGACCCGGACAACTTCAAGCGCGCCCGGAGTAATCGGCAACTAGACCGCCTGGCACATTCCGAGCTCGCATAGCAATGTGGCCCCCACCCCGGTCCCAGCCAAACGGCAAAATCCGTGCCACGCGTACATAATTACGCATTAAAAATACCATGGGCATAGGTGGGGAGGGGGCACGACTACGTCATGCTCCAAGACACGGCTTAAACCGCACCAGGGGATTCCCGCTTTGTTATTTTTCTCTTTCAGGACTTTAATCTCTGGAAACCCTGTCCGGCAGCATGATCGCCGAACACATGATGCAGCAACCAAGGAGGCAGAAAGCTACGTCACACCATGGAACTCCCAGAAAGACTATTATTGCATTCTTCCTTTATATATATATATATATATATATATATATATATATATATATATATATATATATATATATATATATATGTTCACTCATGACATCTAGCACCTGTACACTCTGGTACGGCCAATACGCTAGGGCTTAAGCATACCCCATAATACGGCGTGAGAAGTCTGAACACTTTCGATAGTGCAGCACCCCGAACTTATAGCATTATATGCATCAGCTCCGAATCATGTCTTGGGTCAATAGTTGGGTTGCCCGGCTCCCATGTTTTGGTACCTTACGTTCCGCTATATTGGCTAAGGTAGCACTGGGAGAACTACTGCAATTGTGCCCCGGTTCTGCTGGGCTAAGCACCTCAGTAGAGAAAGCTAAAACTGACTGTGATGATAAGGTGAGAGACTGGTCGCTGTTCGAGAGGTTTCAAGTCCCTAAAGACTTATGCCACTTAGAGCGCGGAGTCGGCCCTGTCCGGCTTAAGGCGTGTATAGCGCCCCGAATTCAGCCTTCCGAAAACTAGGGGCTTCGCCGAAATTTAAAATTATGGAATTCTATGGCTAAGTGAGAGTGATAACGCGTTATAGTCCGATTGCCTTGTTCGTTGTGCTGAGCACCTCCCTCGAAGGACCCAAAAATGGGAACAAGAGTGCTCAGGTTTATCCCGAACACCCCAGCACTCGTGGCATGGGGGCAGAAGCCGGCGACTAGCCATCTCTCAGATTTGATAAACAGCTGAACAGAAGCTAATATTTTAAATTCAAACAAGCGTTGTATAGCGCATATGAACAAGTTTTCATAATATAGGATTGCACGAGCAAGTTTACTCAAATATTACATCTTTCGTACACTCGTCCGCTACGAGACGGGCACCCTTCAGGACACCCTCATAGTACATCTTGGGGTGGCGATGCTCCTTACCCGCCGGCGGCCCTTCTTTCACCAGCTTGACGACATCCATCTTGGCCCATTGCACCTTGACACGGGCGAAAGCCCGGTGTGCACCTTTGATGCAGACGGATCGCTTAATGACTTCGAGCCGTGGGCAGGCATCCACAAGCCGCCTCACCAGGCCGAAGTAGCTGTTGGGAAGGGCGTCGCCAGGCCACATCCGGACTATAAAGCCCTTCATGGCCTGTTCGGCCGCCTTGTGCAGCTCGACCAGTTGCTTCAGCTGGTCACTCAGAGGCATCGGGTGTTCGGTCCCAGTATACTGAGACCAGAACAGCTTCTCCATTGAGCTTCCCTCCTCGGCCTGGTAAAACTGTGCGGCATCCAACACGCTGCGGGACAAATCTGCGAATGCTCCTGGAGAGCTCCGGATTCGGGTAAGTAACAAGTAATTTACTTTCACATGCTTGCTTTGCATATAGAATGCCTTACCCGCCGCTATCTTCTTCATCGCATCAATCTCCTGGAGGGCCTTTTGGGCTTCGGCCTTGGCACTCTTTGCACTATCAAGGGCCGCGGCAAGCTCGGACTCTCGCATCTTCAAGTCAAGCTCCAACGCCTCGTGCTTCCTCACGAGAGCGTGGAGCTCTTGCCGCACCTCGCCCACCCATACCTCTAGTTTTTCCCGCTCGGTGCGCTCCTGGGCTGCTTTGTTTTCGTCCTCGGATAGCGCTTGCTTCAGGGTTGCCAATTCGGTCGTGGCCCCTGGCAAATTAAAGATGATCCTGTCATTTTGCAATCGCATTCTTTTTGTATATATACACATCTATAGACTAGGTATTACTTATCTTTGTTCTCCTCGAACTGCCTCTTGGCAAGGACGAGCTCTCTCTTGGACCCTTCGACGTCCTGCTTCAATACGGCGACCTCCGTAGTCAGTGCGGTAGATGTCAGCAGCGAAGCCTGCATACGCATATAGACATACTTATATTAGACTCCTGCAGATATTAGTTGATCCTATATTCGGCTTTTATTTTTGAACACCAAACAGAGCATCAGGGGCTACTATCTATGCGGTAATATTTTCCCTATATTTCAAACACTTACCTGAAAGCCTGTTAGAAGGCTGGCACAGGCTTTAGTCAGTCCAATCTTGGCGGACTGAACCTTCTGGACCACCGCACTCATAATAGTGCGGTGCTCTTCATCGATGGAAGCGTCGCGAAGCGCTCCCAGCAGATTGTCCGGTGCCTCTGGATGGACAGAGGTCACCGGCACAGGCGTCTTGCCCCTTTTGGAAGGAGGCCGCCTGCCCGAGGCCGGAACCACTGGAGGTTCCGGCGCGGTGTTTGGCTGAGGGCCGAACTCGGATCCCTCGGGAGCCTTGCTTCCTCTGCTCCCGGAGTCCGGAAGGTCGCCTTGAGGCGCCTCTGGGACTGTCTCCCCTCGACTCGGTGCCTCTTGAGACAACACCTCGGTGTTGTCCATAGGGCAAGGAGAGGTCGCGGTCAGAAGTGGATCTCTCTCCATATCCAATGAGTCCAGGGAGCCGTCCGATGAGGATACGTCGATACGGGCTCGGGGCGGTCTGCATAATCATAATTCAGCGTTAGGAGAAGCAGTGTGACAACGGTATGCTATGAGTTACTCTGGTATCCGAATACTTACGACTTTGACAGGGGCTTGGCCCTGAGCAGCCACTCGTCTTCGCCTTCAGCAGCGGTGGTGGAGTAGTCCGGAAGGAGATTCCTTCCCTTCTTGGACCCTTTGCCCCCCCGGTTCGGGCGGCCTTCCTTTTCTTGTCTCCCCCGATCGGAGGGGGAGCATCTTCATCTTCCTCCTCGTCTTTAGGGGAGGAGTGCGTCGCGAAGTCATTGGACGATGAGTCCGATACCACCTGGCGTCGGGAACTCTTTCGGGTTCCCTTGGCCTTCTTCTTGGTCTTCTCCGGCACCTGGTAAGGAGCCGGAGTCAGCATCTCCATCAGGAGAGCGTCCGCATTGTCTTCGGGCAGAGGGGCCGAATAGTTAATCTGCCCCGACGTCTCCACCCAGTCCTGTCAAAGGCATGGAGCTCAGACCCCGCACATGGTTAAGCTAGGTGGAATAAATATCCTACCGGATGTATAGAACTCACCGAATGCGCTAGGCGCTTCGCGCTTAGCCCGCGGTCCTCGGTAAGAGAAGGAGGGACCTCGGCGCCCTTGAACAGCACCCTCCAGATGTCCTTGTGCGTCGTGTCGAAGAGCTCGCTTAGAGTCTGGTGCCGGGCCGGGTCGAACTCCCATAAGTTAAAATCCCGTTGTTGACACGGGAGAATCCGGCAGAAGAGCATGACCTGGACTATGTTGACAAGCTTGAGCTTCTTGCTTCCCATATTTCGGATACATTTCTACAGTCTGTCCAGCTCCACCAATGAACCCCATGACAGGCCCTTCTCTTTCCAGGAGGTGAGTCACGTGGGGATTCCGGATCGAAACTCGGGGGCCACCGCCCAGTTGGTGTCACGCGGCTCGGTGATGTAGAACCACGCCTATTGCCATCCCTTTATGGTCTCCACGAAGGAGCCTTCGAGCCATATAACATTGGGCATCTTGCCCACCATGGCTCCGCCGCATTCCGCTTGTTGGCCTCCCACCACCTTTGGCTTGATATTGAAGGTCTTCAGCCACAGGCCTAAGTGGGGCAGGATGCGGAGGAAAGCCTAACACACGACGATGAACACCGAAATGTTGAGGATGAAGTTCGGGGCCAGGTTATGAAAGTCCAGCCCATAGTAGAACATGAGACCGTGGACGAATGGATGAAGGGGAAACCCTAGTCCGTGGAGGAAGTGGTGGAGGAAAACTACCCTCTCTTGAGGTTCCGGGGTAGGGACGATCTGCCCCGTAGCGGGCAGCCGATGCACGATATTCGCGGACAAGTATCCGGCTCCGTGCAACTTTTTGATGTGTCCCTCCATGACGGAGGAAGCCATCCACTTGCCTCCCACTCCGGACATGTTTGGAGAAGGTTGAGGAGAAGGATGTGGACTCGGGCGTTGGAGCTCGAATACGCGAGAATGGATGAGCAAGGAGGAAGAAGGCGTGGGTAGAAAAAGGTAAAACCTTATCCCTTTATATGGGCGGACGAAACTATGCGCCCCCACTAGCCTGGTGAAACTCGCTTATCCCCCAAGTGTCGTAATTGATGGTGCGGTTGGGTTACCCACGCCCGTATTGATGAGAATCCGTAATAAGGGGGACACGATCTCTGCTTTGACAAGACGTGTCCAGAAACCGCCTCGCGTTATGTGCGGGGCTGGTTAAAGAAAAATGGTTCGAATAATCGCCGAGCCATGGCATTATGTCGTGTTGCCAAAACATGTCAGCAGATTAGATTTATGGAAATACTATTCTCTCTACGGTGGTATGTGGAACTTATTTTGCAGGGTCGGACACTATACTTTCATTCAAACTCTTCTGTGGTGTATCCGGAGGAGGAACCCGCCTTGCAATGCCGAAGACAACACTGCCCGCCGGACTCATCGTTATTGAAGCCTGGTTCAGGGGCTACTGAGGGAGTCTTGGATTAGGGGGTCTCCGGACAGCCGGACTTTATCCTTTGGCCGGACTATTGGACTATGAAGATACAAGATTGAAGACTGTGTCCCGTGTCTGGATAGGACTCTACTTGGCGTGGAAGGCAAGCTAGGCAGTATAGATATGGATATCTCCTTCTTTGTAACCGACCTTGTGTAACCCTAGCCCCCTCTGGTGTCTATATAAACCGAAGGATTTTAGTCCGTAGGACAACATACAATCATACCATAGGCTAGCTTCTAGGGTTTAGCCTCTCCGATCTCGTGGTAGATCAACTCTTGTAATACCCATATCATCAAGAATAAATCAAGCAAGATGTAGGGTTTTACCTCCATCAAGAGGTCCCGAACCTAGGTAAAACATCGTGTCCCCTGCCTCCTATTACCATCCACCTTAGACGCACAGTTCGGGACCCCCTACCCGAGATCCGCAGGTTTTGACACTGACAGAAGGCTTTAGGTGAAATATAACCCAAGTTAACTCGAATGAAGAGGTTGATTGGTTGAAAAGATTTCTTGAGCAAAGAGAAAATGATGGATTTAGATATGTCACTCTTGAAAACTTGTGAATCATGAAACACGAAGGGAAATTATCAACAGTGACATAACACCACCTCAAAAGATGAGATATGAAAGAATTGCACTTCATAATGCAAGATGAAGAATGCTTGAACTCCTCTAAAAAGAATCTCGATGAACACTTCGAGAAGGAATTAAATCCTTGATGAACCATCAGGTTGAGCCTCCATGAAGAACTCCGGTAATAAAAGAATGATCAAAAGAAGTGAAGGATTTAAAAGAACATGATTGAAGCCTTACAATGATTAGATGAAGCTTCACGACGATATGACCGCGAAAACTTTGAACTATGGAAAAGAAAGATGAACAACTAGAAACCGATGATTGATATCATGAACGAACTCCGAAAAAGAAAATATGAAGCATCTCGAACTGAGAATGGGATATGAAGGACAACTCTAGAGAGAAAGATGAATCACTTGGATGAACCAAGAATAAGAATTATGTTATGCATGTCCTTCATCAATTTAGATTGATGACAAGCAACGGATTTGGCATACTACTTATTCTCATAAAAAGGATTAAGAGAGATATAGCGCAAACTTGAGGAGGTCTTGATGGAACCCTCAGTGGGATTTGGAAACAACGAATGAATTGATATGATCACGAAGGAAGAGAAAGCTTGAACGAACCAGCGTAAGAATTGAAAATGAACGAAGAAAAGATAAAGAAACACCAGGAAGAATTATAACAAGAACGAAGATACTTGAGAGAATATAAATACATGAGACCGAACAGATCATGAGCTGACTAGAGGGTACTTGAATGATCCACCGGAAGAATTCAAGAATGAGAGCTGAAAGCTGAGAATGAATAAACCTAAAATGATGGCCTTCGGAGAATCAAACTGAAAAACTCCTGAATAGCTCCGGATGGGTGAAAAGAATTCTCACAATCAAAAACAATTATGAGAGGATGGCATCAAGCTTGAGCTTCACCTCTTTGGAAGAATGGGTAAGATTTGGAGGAGAAACTCTTCTTCGGTCTTCAGATATTGAGAATGATGATGAGAACCACCATGACAATTGATGAGACACTCCGGAACAATGAAGAATAGAAATATTGAACCAACGATGAAAAGAATTTGAAAGATCTTGGAGAAAGACATTTGACTGATGATAATTCATTCTTACGTCATACTTTAGAAGATTTGAGAATAGCTCCGAAAAAATAGAAGAGTCAGGTAAGATCCTGGGAGAAAACCTGTGGGTTATGCGCCCACTCAAAAGAAACACCTTGAATGATTTAAAAGAGAGAATGCGCTGGTTGAATTAAATGGCTTGAATGAGATAACAACCTCGAAATAACATGAATGGATCGAGAATGGAAACACGAATCTTCGAGATAACTTGAGCATTCTGGAACAATTGAATAGCGAGAAGTGGATGATTAAGAGGTGCACCTGGATGAGAAAGCATTTGAAAAGAGGAAAAGGGACATGATCAACAACGAAAGCTTGAATTGAATCCACCGGAGAATCAAGAACTTAAGCTCCCTTTAGTATCTTCCTGAGAATCACCGGATTAGAACATTGGCAGAAAAGAATGGAGAGACTTCACATCAATAAAAAGGTTACTTGATTAAGAATTTTGAGTCCTTGAAGAAAAAGGGTGGGAGGGCGGGAAAAACAAAGACAACTTGGGCAGATGGCAAGGATACCGTTGAGAAAACTTAGAGTTGATCTTGCGGATATTGAAAATGATTAGATCCACTTGAAGGAAACACGCCGGTTGGAAAAGAATTGTCGAGAAAGTCTCGAGGAAGGAGGATTAGTATTCCCATAGAAATATGAGAACACTGCTTAGAAAAGGTATGGAATAAACACTTGACATTGAAGCAACTCGAATACCATAACTCAAAACAAAACAAAGGATTGGCTTGCAGAATAAGCCAGAAACAAACATATGATAGATCCCCTATCGTATCATGTGTCTGTTAGAAAGATATTCTAGGAGCTACTTGAATTCCCACCTATAAACTCCCGAAACATTCTGGTTATGCAATCAGGTGTTGGGGATACACAGGAAGCATAATATCTCACCCAAACTAACAATCCCTACATCCAGTTGTATCCATCCTTCAACATATAACCAAGAAACCTTCGGAAATCATGTACCTCAACCTTTGAAAAGCATACATTATACGAGTTATGGCAATACTCCTCAACTCCCACCCCAGTACTGGGTGGCGTCGAGGCTATCTCACCAACAACTGCATAAAAGAGATTTTCGATGGTGGCAAACTCAGGTATTCCAGAACTGCAACGATAAAATTGTGATGACAACACCTCGGAGCTCAACTCACCGGGACATTGCCACAACCCCTAAATGTCAGGAGGCACCAAGAACAATGTTCTCGTCACAAGGCTATCAGAACGATTCCAAGATACCCGCGTGATCCTAAAAAAATTCATTAAATTTGAGGAGAGAAAAGTCAAAACTTCTACGTCAGGAGGCCTCACTAGAGCGATGAAGGGACTGAGGAGTAAAAGAACCCTACTCTCTGATATATATAATCCTAAGACTCAAAACAATTTGATCTAGACTCAACAACATCAACGATTCGATCAAGCAAGGGGCTCCTAAGTCGGGGATGGCTCTGATTACCAACTTGTAACACCCACGATGCGGCTATATCTCCCACATGTCGAGGCACGACTTAGAGGCATAACCGCATGGTGGTTTAGTCGCAAATGGGGTAATCTTCACACAATCCCATGTACTGAATAAGAAAGGGATAATGAGTTGGCTTACAATCGCCACTTCACATAATACATAAATAATCCATACATCATCCAAAGTACAATCAATGGTCCGACTACGGAACCAAAATAAAGGAAGACAACCCCAAATGCTAGATCCCCGATCATCCCAACTGGGCTCCACTACTGATCAACCGGAATAGACACTTAACAATGAACAAGATCTTCATTGAGCTCCCACTTGAGCTCGGTTGCGTCACCTGTAACTATTTGGAAGTATCTGTGAGTCACGAGGACTCAGCAATCTCACACCCGCGAGATCAAGACTATTTAAGCTTATGGGTAGGGTAAGGTAATGAGGTGGAGCTGCAGCAAGCACTAAGCATATATGATGGCTAACATACGCAAATAAGAGCGAGAAGAGAAGAAACACAACGGTTGTGAAGCTAGAAGTGATCAAGAAGTGATCCTGAAACTACTTACGCACAACCATAACAGAAGAACCGTGTTCACTTCCTAGACTCCGCCGAAAAGAGACCATCACGGCTACACACGCGGTTGATTCCTTTTAATTAAGTCAAGTGTCAAGTTATGTACAACCGGATATTAACAAATTCCCATCTGCCACATAACCGCGGGCACGGCTCTCGAAAGTTTATACCCTTCAGGGGTGTCCCAACTTAGCCCATCACAAGCTCTCACGGTCAACGAAGTATATTCCTTCTACCGGAAAGACCCGATCAGTCTCGGAATCCCGGTTACAAGACCTTTCGACAATGGTAAAACAAGACCAGCAAAGCCGCCTGATGTGCCGACAAATCTTGATAGGAGTCGCACGTATCTCGTTCTCAGGGCACACCGGATGGGCCAGACATCGGGTTGGTATAGACCATGGTTACCCAGGGGGCGCCGGACATTGCCCAGTTTGGACCAACACTCAGAGGAGCACTAGCTCGGGGGTTTAAAATAAAGATGACCCTTGAGTCTGCAGAACCCAGGGGAAAAGGATTAGGTGGCAAATGTAAAATCAAGGTTGGGCCTTGCTGGAGGAGTTTTATTCAAAGCGAACTGTCAAGGGGTTCCCATAACACCCAACCGCGTAAGGAATGCAAAATCAAGGAACATAACACCGGTGTGACGGAAACTAGGGTGGCAAGAGTGGAACAAAACACCAGGCATAAGGCCGAGCCTTCCACCCTTTACCAAGTATATAGATGCATTAAGTAAATATGAGATATTGTGATATCCCAACATATCCATGTTCCAACATGGAACAAACCTCAACTTGACCTGCAACTAGCAATGCTATAAGAGGGGCTGAGAAAAAACGATAACTTAGCCAAACAAAGGTTTGCTAGGAAAGGTGGGTTAGAGGCTTGACATGGCAAGATGGGAGGCATGATATAACAAGTGGTAGGTAGCGCGACATAGTGATAGAGCGAACAACTAGCAAGCAAATATAGAAGTGATTTCGAGGGTATGATCATCTTGCCCGAGATCCCGCAAGGAAGAAGAACGAGTCCATGAAGAAGACAAACGGACGTAGTCGAACGAATCCTCACAACTCCGGACCGAAACCGAAGCTAATGAGAGAAGCAACCCGGAAAGAAGCAAGCAACATAGTAAACAACCATCACATGAACATGGCATGATGCACAACAAAGTATGATGCATGTCCGGTTTAATGAGGCATGGCATGGCAAAGTGCACAAACAATACTACCAATTAAGTGTAGCTCAATATGCAACGAGTTGCATATTGACGAAACACCACATTCAATTTCTTATTTCTCTCTCGTTTATGTACCCAACAATATTAAATGTTACTACACATGGCATGGGGTGAAGCATACGAAAACTACCTATCTAGGCAAGTTTAAATGAGGCCGGAACAACAAACAACAATTCCAGAAAATCCCCATGTGCATATTATGAATTTGGTACTGTTCTTCCATAAACACAATTTTAGAGTTGTTAGACATGCAAGAAGAGTGCACCATGTTAATCTATGCGTTTTTCTACCCCATTTACATATAAAGTTTAATAAATTTGGAGCTACAAATATTAAGTTATGAAATAAAACATTTTAACATGGCATTATGAAAAATAAACACAAACAACAATTTAAACATTTTTAACATGGATGGAAGTTGCAAATTATGAAACTAGACAAAATTCTAAGCAAGTTACATATATAATGTTTTTACAAAAGATGCATTATACATGAGTTACTATATGCATGAAGTCTAGGGGTTTTTCTGCAAAACTGGTTTTTCTGTGGATAATAGAGAAATTCGCCAGACGGGAAAAAAATATACGTGAGCCGAAACAGAGGCGGACTGGGCCTCACCAGAGAGGCTCAGCCCAGATAGTTGGAGGCCGAGCGCTGGGCCGGTCAACGCACGCTGCTTGTGCGCTCGTCTCCTCGTTCCCGAGCGGGACGAGGCCATGGTGGCACCGGCAGCTAACGGCGACAGGGCGGCAGGACGGCGGCGGGGACGGACAGATCCGAGGTCAGAGACGTCGGGAACAGACAGATCCGCCCTCCCGGCGGAGGATCCGACCGGCAGAGGTGGAGCTCGTCGAGCTAGGGATGGCGCCATGCATGGGTTCCTGCGAGGAGAGAGAGACCATGAGAGAGAGGGAGAAGGAAAGGGAAACGAATATGGACAGGGGAGGACTGGAGAAGGCGATGGGGTACGGACCGGGGCGAAGGTGCTCGTCGCCGGCGACGATGCCAACTCCGGCGAGGCGGCGCAGAGAGGAGGCAAGCGGCGAGCTCAAATCGGGATCTCCTCTCCCGATCTAGAGCTCGAGGAGCGGAGTGGCGCTGTGCGGGCTCCTCGGGCCCAGATCTGCCCGGGCGGGCCACGGATGGGCCAGCAGGGCCGCGGCGGAGTGGGGACTGCGGGGGGTGAGGTGGCACGCCCTGAATGACTACAGGGGCGGCGCGACTGATGTGGCGGCTGACCGCTGGCGCGACGACAAGTGGCAGCGGGGGAGTGCACCGGTGCTGAAAACGAGGATGGAGGCAGCGGCTCTGATGATTGGGCGGCACAGAAACTGAGGAGGAGGATGGCTGGTGTCCAAAAATGGCAAGGGGAAGGTTTATATAGGGCAGGTTTAGGGTTAGGGGGGATTTGGAGAGTTTCGGAGCATCCGATCGCGATCCGACAATTTCAATCAACAGGAGGTGTTTAGCTGGGTTAGGTGGGTTGGAGGTGAGTGGTATTGGGCTGTGCAGAAAGCCTTGGGTTGAGAGAAGAGAAGAGCGAGAGGCCCGGCGACTGTTTCTAGAGACCGAAAATATCTGCCATTTGACCGGCTTATAGTGCCGCTATATGTTTAGCGATTAGGCTATCAAACAAGCTCTGAATGCGGCGAAACAACAGTCTATCTACACTATAATAACACCGCACGCCAACTCTCACCCCATTCCAAGAACATTTTCCGGCCACTTATAAAATAACATTTCAGAGGTGCCGCGGGCGCGTGCAAGTGTGTCTGGGCTCAGAACGGACAACGAAGAGAACTGGGGGACCCGGACGGATGCAAGTTCTGAAAACATGATGATGCAATGCACATGATGACATGGCAAGATGCAACACGCAAGCGGATGACAAGGAAACAACATCAAATAACCAGAAGACACCTGGCGCAACGGACTCGGGGCATTACTACACTCCACCAGTACAAGAGGATCTCGTCCCGAGATCTAGGATGGCACCGGAGGGAAATGGAAGAGGAAGAGAAGAGGTAAAACTAAGTTGCTTCTTCAACAAACGAGTGAAACCATGAACCTTGAGAGGTTGAACAAATTGAAAGAAGAATACAATGGAGATGAATGAAGTTAAAAACACTCTGTTAGAAAAGAGGAACAAGGAACATTGTGAGAACCTAGAGGTTAAGTGACAAGATAGATATTGAAACCACTCCAGTTAAAACAAGATAGAGAAGTAATAAGAATGATATAATTTGGACAACACTCCGACTGTAAATGGAAGGAATTGAACATGAACTTGGGAAGATTGGATGATACTTGATGAAATCAACAACACACTGCCTCGAGAACTATTGAAAGAATGGCACAATGGGCAAGAAAGATTTCGGACAGCACTCCGGTTGAGAAGGGAGGTAAAACTTGATAAAATAGGAAGAACTTGAAAAGAGGGCACGGTACTCCGGTTGAAACAGAATAAGCAAGGGAAAAGAACATAATCTTGACAAGAAAAAATGATGGGTGAAGAGAGCAACAACACAATGCCTCCGGAAGAAGAATAGAAGATAGGTCGTTATGAAGAAAGAAAGTAGAAGAAAATGATAACTTCCACCGCCAATGAATTAGAAGGCATTCTTAGGAAGAAGGATTGAATGGAGTTGTTGAGAATTAAACAACAAAAGAATAAGGTTGTTGTGGGCTTATGGAAAAACATCTCAAAACTGAGGTGAAATTCTGCCACTAACGAAAACAATTTCTTGCTTGAGATCAACGAAGAGATGAAAACTTCTTTCGCCGAGAGGATAGGAGAAAAACTTGGATCATTTATAAACACCATGTTAGCAACATTCCTTAGGGAAGGCTTTAGGTGAAATATAACCCAAGATATCTCCCATGAAGAGGTTGATTGGTTGAAAAGATGTCTTGTGCAAAGAGAAAATGATGGATTGAGGAGAAGGCGACGGGGTGTGGACCAGGGCGGAGGGGCTCGTCGCCGGCGACGACGCCGGCTCCGGCGAGGCGGTGCAGAGAGCAGGCAAGCGGCGAGCTCGGATCGAGAGCTCCTCTCACGATCTGGAGCTCGGGGAGCGGGGCGGCGCTGTGCGGGCTCATCGGGCCCAGATCGGCCCGGGGCGGGCCGTGGATGGGCCAGCAGGGCCGCGACAGAGTGGGGACTGCGGGGGGTGAGGTGGCATGCCCTGAATGGCTGAGGGGCGGTGCAGCTGATGTAGCAGCGGCGCT